>NC_138897.1:21624510-21921924 GCF_965194825.1 Balaenoptera physalus
TGGCAAAACTACTTACAGTCTACACTAAATATTAGGCTGTCTAGCTTGATGCTCTACAATCCCAACGGTTTGAAGAAGTGGAACACTGTAAACCAATGATACACTAGGTGGAGGAATCTGAACAAAAAACAGTGTTTCCTCCCAGAAAAACAATTAAAACAGAGCTAAATTAGAGATGACAGCTCCTCAGAATAAAATCTTTATAAGCATCTTAGCATAACATGGATACTTTGGGGATAATTAATTCAGAAAAAAAGTTATTTGCATTTTATTTTTGCTTTTATTCAATTTTTCTATTGTCCCAATATAAATTTTTTATGGTAAGAATTTCTATGGCCTTATAGGAAATCTGATGCTCTCTATAACACATATATATTTACACATAATCATGTTAAGTTAGTCACACAAAGAGGAAGTCCTAAAGATGAGTCTATACTTACAAACATTTGTACAGGTTTGGCTGAACTGTCTGATTAATTCAATAAATATTTACTGAGTTAGGAGGGATACAGAGATGAATATAACATCATCCCTCATATTAAGGAACATTTAGAATAATGAGAAAAAGAGACATTGGCATAGATAACATTTCTTAAACATTTAAATACATGCCATGCCCATGTTTTAAGTGCTTATATGGATTAAACATTTAATTTTCACAACATCTCCCTTTTATAACATCCAGAAAGTCAAGGAGAGCAGGGCTTTGTGACTTACAACTGGGAAGCAGGTGACTATTAATTGTAATTAAATTCATCTGTATGTGACCTCAGCATGCATAGCTTCAGTAGAGAGAAGAGGACATCAGATTGAAGTACAAGAGATGAGTTTATTGTAAAGATGAAAGCAGACGAGGTTGAAGTACCCACTCCTAGGGGCCCCTGAAGTTCATGTGTTCTCTATCAAATGCATCTGATAGAGGGAAGCTGGGGTCCCTTGCAGAGTGATGTTTGTTGGATTAGAGTCATGAAATCCTTTCATTTAAGGACAGGCATTTTCTAAATCCTAAATGTTGCAATACTTCTAGATAATAATTCTTGGATTAATGAGTAATAATCTATCTTTCTCACTTATGACATTTAAAACCAAAGTAGAGAATAAGGCCACAGCATTACAGTTCAGTGTGTGAATGAAATCTACATAAATTATGTAAAATATTCATTTTCATTTGTTTTCCTTTTATTTTTATAATTATAAGTTGTGAAGTAATTTATTCTGCCAATAAATATTCTGTTCTGTCTTCAATAACAGAATCAGATGGATGGGCTTAAGAATTACATTAAAAATGATACCAAAGCGGTGTCAGATATAAAGTATTATTTTACACTGAAATTGCAAATGAACATTACTCCTGTGTCTTCTTTGCACTATCCTTAATAACATGCATGCCCTTCCTCATTTCACTGATACTGTATGAAATATCCACCCAGATATTTTCCTAGATTGAAGCAAGGTTGGATCAGTCAAGGAATCACAAACTAAAGTCATTTTTTTGAAATTCAAAAGATCAATAATTTATAGAATTACACATACCAACATGGAAACAGTTGCTGAAAAGAAATAGCTTGATGCCTTTTTAGTATTCATGGAGGTCACATCTCTGCATTTCTGCACCTGCCTGAATTGTCACTGGCCCCATATCATATACTCTGCTGTGCTTTATTTGCACTTTTCATTCAACTTCCAACCTTTCATTATCATCCATTTTTAGATCTCTAGTTTCCTCTGCTACTGCTTTGTCAAATTCATCTACTTCATTAAGATTTCTTTCTCTTTTTTATGGCATTAAAAAATATGTCTAATCTTTCATTTGTTAGGCAAGGTAAAACTAAAATATAAATTTTCATATTCAGTTTTAATACTTTCAATACTGGATTATTTGGCCTAAAACTTCATGATTTTTTTCAAATTAAGAGGTATATGTAGGAGGACTGTCCATCATTTACACTTTTAATCATCTACCACTGTTTAGGAGAAACAAAAGAAAGATGCTGATGTAAATTAGCCCACACACATGTACAAATGTGTCTGTATTTATAGGAATAAAGGAAAACACACACAAAGAAATGATTCTGAGCTCTTAGGCAGCAGTTACACTTTGAAGATGACTAATTAGGACATCCTGATTCAGAGTGTATACCTTTTCAAAGTTTAAATTTGACTGTAATAGATAGTTTGAGTGAATTAGCCAAATTTCTAATGTATGCTAGTATACTCCATGAAGTTTTAGTTAGGAAACCTTGAACATGGAATCTATGACATATATCCAATATTATTTCATTATTATAACAACTATGTGAGTCAAATTTCACTGTCTATAACTTACCATCAGAAAGCGTAACCACAGTTATATCATCAGTAGATACTCCTGGCCCGTAGCGATTGTAAGCTAGGAATCGAAGACTATATTCCGTGAATTTTTTCAGGCCTTCCAGTTTATAAGATAGTCCATCAACCTCTATATTCTGGAGACACAAAACACCAAAACCGTCATTCAGGAGACACGTTAAAGCTGAAATGGCAGCCATTCTGTGCAGTCAGTGAATTGGATGTTAGACTCTTACTCACAAAACTACACTGTAGCCTTATTATGAGTTGTTATAAAACCTAAATTGTGACACACACTCCCCCACTGAAGACCAAACCACTCTGTAGACACCTAGTTAAAACAGCACCATGCTATCTTTACAGTCATTAAGTTCCAATTTGTTTAACACCACCCAGTACTTTGAATGGTGTGCACTATTAACGCCCACACCAAAACCCTGACAGGCAGAAGGCAGCTTGTAAATCCACGGGAAGGAGAGTTGCTCCTGTACCCAAAATGGAATAATTTACCAAGAAACAATATAATTCTTCCTTCTTGTGCTGAAATATACCTGAGATTCTCGAAACTGATGGATACTTTGCTACAATTGTTATGGATACTTTGCTACAATTGTTTTCTCTCAAAATGCTGTGAGGTTAAGTTGGAATTGTTTTCAGCAGTTCACAGATGTAGAAATGAGGTAATGGAGGTGAAGGTCACTGAGAAAATCAGAGCCAGTTCACTCCAGAAGATCCATTATACAGCTCTTCCCAAAGATCCTCACACTCTATCTTGGGTGACACTATTTTTTAATTTATTTAAATGAATTGGTAAAATGCATTATTGAAGAACTAAAATGTGTAGGAAAAGGGTAGAATAGAAAGGTGAAAATAAGAGCTAAATAGCATGGGAGCAGTAAACAACAAAAAAAAATGGAATGAATGATTACTTAGGAGGATCTCGGTAATTCTTATGCTATAACTTGGAACTTGGAACTGTTCTGAATAGAACTAATGCAAACATTTTATTTTAATGAAAAATATCTATCATGCAGTGTATGTGGAAGCATGAAGGCCACACTATAATGGGCAAATTTCACAACACATCATAAGAACTTCAATATCCCAAGGTCATTTCTGGTCTTTCCTATTTAACTACCCACTTGTCTATGTATCTTTTTCCACATGAAGTTGAGAATCTGGAAGTAAACATCTCAGTAGTCATATATATGTCACAAAATAGAATAGCTGAGTTTCATGTGTCTCCCTTAAGACTCGTTTACTCTTACTTTACATGAAAATCTAATTTGTCTATTTCCAATGTCTGTGCTAACCACAGATTAGAAGCGAAATGGAAGGTAGTGTTCAGGAGTAAAGTAATTCTGAAAACAACGAGAAGTGATAGGTGATGGTCCCATGGTGGGGAGAAGACAGAAATAACATCAAACATATGAATGAAAAAAGAATGAAAAAAGCAATTTGACGGAAGTTGCTGAATATAAGATTGATCATCCCTTAGGATAAGGACTGAAAATGCAAATACTGTTCTGGAACCAGATGGGCTCATTCAAATGTGGTTACACTGGCCCAGACCACAATATACTCAAACAAAAAATCTGCATCCTTTGTATTAACTTCATCTCATTGCCCATTTGCTTCTCTTACCACCTGAATTCAATTAAATTGCTTAACATTTTCAATAAGAGTTAATTTAAAACTGATCAGCTATCCAATTAATGTGCTGGATACTGGTTTATATCAAGACCCTGCAGATCTCCTGCAATTTCTCCGATAGGCGGCAGGAGTGGGGCCCATTCTTTTGCCTACCTGTTCCTTCCCCGTGGACACTTCAGTGCAGAACAATCTGTAACCTTGTACTGGACCATTTGCATAGGCGGGGGGTTCCCAGGTAATAAGAACTGAGGTAGGTGAGGTAGATACGGCTTGCAGATTTTCTACTGGCCCTGGAACTTGCACTGTTTACAAGAGAAATTGATTAGTACAAGAAGGTCCTCTTTCTCAAAACAAACAGAATTTCATCATTTACAGTTCAAGGAAATTATAGCACCATGTACTATTTTTAGAACCATATGGAATAAGAATATAAAAATATAGGATATAAATAGAAAGTTATGAAATTTTAGAATCATTTCATTTTAAAATTCAGAAGGGGACTTATATTAATCTAAATTACTTATTTCATTTTACGGTTGAGGAAACTGGTCAAGGAGTATAAGTGACTAGGGTAATGGCTGAATAAGAGTGGGATTCTTAATCTAAATTCTTAGTATGGAGAATTTTCCACTTTGCAAGTAGGCCTTTGCCTGTGTATTGCTAACTGCAGAAGGAAAAGAGAAAATGCAATTAGAATACTTGTACATGATGATCCTACTTATAATTCAAATAGGCAGCACAGTTATGGATAATTTACCACGTTGTCCTTATTTAAGTCATCATTTTAAAATCTTGCCCAAATCTGGGTCCTTTAAATTAATTTCAGGATTTAATCTTCAATTTTACTTTCTAGTATTCTATCTTCTCTCATAACTATTACTTCACTTAATCAAGGGTAAGAAGCTTGTTCATTAAAGAAATTAGATAAACACAGGTCTGCAATCACTTAACCAAAACACTTAACATCCAGATGTGTTTCTATATCCAAAAATTTTCAGGTTTTAGAAATGAAACATGGTGTATAGACAGTGTTTTATGTAACACCCCGAGTGGGGTCTGTGGTAGCACCCTGTTATTAAACCATATATTTGCAGCAAATATATGACATTCACACCAAACAGGATTATTAAAGACTATATATAGCCTAACATAAGGTCAGGTCAGGTTAGGATGTGAAACGAGTTAAGAAAATCCTTCTGATTTTAGATTTGCAAATTCTGAACATGTGCAGAATTTTTTATTTGTGCCTATGGACCTGAAATTAAATATATGATTTGTAAATGGTAAATGTAAGAATCACATTAGTTACTATAATCTGAAATAAATAAATAGTCTCATCATTGCAAGCATAACAACAACTTTAACTTAAACATGCTGTGTACTTCCCCCAGCCTTAGATACCACCTAGCTTTGGACAGACAGATATACAGTTTTGGCCTCTAATTCAACACTTGTGAGTTTGAACTTCCATAGCGAAATAGCATATGAAAACCCAGCTGACATGACATCTGATAATATACTTCTTAGATCGGAATGGAACCTGTGTCTCTGGATCATTTTCAGAATTTGTTCCATGGAACCCAGCTCCTTAAGGCATTACCGCTCACACATTTTTGGGGAAAAATAATACTCACATCAGAAACACATATTTTATGTTGAGACAGGCTGGGCCCTGGGCCCTGGGCCCCTTTGCTGCAGTGCTTACACCTGGACAAACCTCTCCTCGAGCAACAGAATACAAAGAAACTATAAGGGAGTAAAAATAACTGTGCATGTGCAGTTGGGGCAAATTATGGACAAGGAGGTACAAAAAGACCAAAAAAAATCCCAACTGCCACTTCTGAAGAGCCCGGAGCAAAGACAGGGTGTTGGGAGCAAAAGGAGGGTACTGCACATGCCCCCTACACTCAACACCACCAAATGGGTGGGTAGACCACCTAAGACACCCCTCTGGCTGAATCCCTGGACACACCCCTTCCCTCATCCTATATAAGGAACCAGATTATCCTTCCTCAGGGAGAGAGCAAGGGAACCTGTTACTTGTTTTCGTTCTTCCCTGCTGCAGCAGGGGCCCCAATAAAGCCTTGCTTGATTGGGGAAGGCCAAGAACCCTGGTCGGTATCAATGTCACCCTCACATATTTTCCCACCAGTCCCCAATCTGGAGAAACATCATTATTGACAATTGCATTCTTTTCACCTTAACAACTGATTATTAATAATTTCTTAAAAACTTATTTGGAAGACATTTTATACCTATAGAAAACGTTAAGAATGAGAATAGTACATAGAACACCCTAGTTCCCTTTATCCAGATTTACCCATTATTAACACTTTGTTCTATAAACTTTATCATTCTCTCTCTCAATTATCTATCTATCTATCTATCTATCTATCTATCTATCTATCTATCTATCTATCGAGATTTAGTTGCACCAATCGGGCTCTTTACCCCTAAATTCTTTAATGCATATTTCCTAAGAATTAATGTGTGCATGAATAATATAGTTTTCAACTTCAGTGCATTTCATAGTAATACAATATTACTAATCGTCATCTGTGTCAACTGACTCAATAGTGTCATTTATGTAGCATTTTTATCTCTAATTGAGGATCCAGTTTATGCTTAAGTTTGAATTTCTTTACCATACCTCTTTAGTCTGCTTTATACTGAAACAGTTCAAAAGCCTTTCTTTATTTTTTAGGACATTTATATATATATATATTTAAATTTGTATTGGAGTATAGTTGATTTACAATGCTATGTTAGTTTCAGGTGTACAGCAAAGTGAATCAGTTATACATATACATATATCCACTCCTTTATTTTTTAAGATTCTTTTCCCATATAGGCCATTACAGAGCACTGAGTAAAGTTCCCTGTGCTATACAGTGGGTTCTTATTAGTTAACTATTTTATATATAGTAGTGTGTATATGTCAGTCCCAATTTCCCAATTTATCCCTCCTTCTCCCCAATACCCTGGTAACTATAAGTTTGTTTTCTACATCCATGACTCTACTTCTGTTTTGTAAATAAGTTCACTTGTACCTTTTATTTTTAGATTCCACATATAAGTGATATCATGTGATATTCGTCTTTCTGTGTCTGACTTACTTCACTCAGTATGACAATCTCTAGGTCCATCCATGTAGCCGCAAATGGCATTATTTTGTTCTTTTTTATTGCTGAGTAATATTCCATTGTATATATGTACCACATCTTCTCTATCCATTCCTCTGTTTGTGGACATTTAGGTTGCTTCCATGTCCTGGCTATTGTAAATAGTGCTGCAATGAACATTGGGGTGCATGTCTCTTTTTGAATTATGGTTTTCTCAGGGTATATGCCCAGTAGTGGGATTGCTGGGTCATACGGTAATTCTATTTTTAGTTTTTTAAGGACCCTCCATACTGTTCTCCATAGTGGCTGTATCAATTTACGTTCCCACCAACAGTACAAGAGGGTTCCCTTTTCTCCACACCCTCTCCAGCATTTATTATTTGTAGATTTTTTGATGATGGCCATTCTGACCGATGTGAGGTGATTCCTCATTGTAGTTTTGATTTGCATTTCTCTAATGATTAGTGATGTTGAGCACCCTTTCATGCATTTGTTGGCAATCTGTATATTTTCTTTGGAGAAATGTCTATTTAGGTCTTCTGCCCATTTTTGGATTGGGTTATTTGTTTTTTCGATATTGAGCTGCATGAGCTGCTTGTATATTTTGGAGATTAATCCTTTGTCAGTTGCTTCATTTGCAAATATTTTCTCCCATCCTGAGGGTTGTCTTTTCGTCTTGTTTATGGTTTCCTTTGCTGTGCAAAAGCTTTTAAGTTTCATTAGGTCCCATTTGTTTATTTTTATTTTTATTTCCATTTCATATATACATATATATTTATATACATAAATACAGATATAGATATACAGTCATATATATATATATATATATATATATATACACACACACAGAGATATATACATAGAGAGAGCGATAGATATAGGTATATACAGTATATGTATAGATATACATACCTGCAGGTTCTGCATGTCTGGATTAAACCAACCTCAGTTCAGTTCAAAAATACAAAAAAAAAAAAAAAAAAAAAAAATCCAGAATGTTTCAAAAACCAAAACTTGAATTTGCTGTACTGTGGCAACTATTTACATAGCATTTACATTTTACTTACAACTATTCACATAGCATTTAGATTGTATTAGGTATTATAAGTAATCTAGAGATATTAATAATTAATCAAGATTAAATATACTGGAGGATATGTGTAGGTTATATGCAAATACAAATACTACCTCATTTTATGTAGGGTACTTAAGCATCTGCAGATTTTGGTATCAATGGGGGAGCCCTGAAATCAATGCCAATGAAGATACTGAGGGACAACTGTACAGACATATGGGCATACCTTGGAGATACTGTATGTTAGGTTCCAGACCACCCCAATAAAGCAATTATCACAATAAAGGAAACCAAAATTTTTGGTTTCCCAGTGCCTATAAAAAGTCATGTTTACACTGTTCTGTATTCTGTTAAATGTGCCTTATGTCTAAAAAAAATGTACATAATTTAAAAATACTTCATTGATAAAAAATGTTAACTATCATCTGAAACCTCAGTGAGTCATAATCTTTTTGTAGGGGGAGGGTCTTGCCTTGATGTTGGTGGCGGCTGACTGATCAGGGTGGTGGTGCTGAAGGCTGGGGCAGCTGTGGCATTTTCTTAAAATAAGACAACAATGCAGTTTGCCACATTGATTGACTCTTCCTTTCACATGAACACTCAGAGGTCATTCTAAGGTTATTAATTGACCTAATTTCAATAGTGTTGTGCCTGAAGGAATAAGGAGGCCTGAGGAGAGGGGAAGAGGGAGTGGCCTGTCAGTGGAGCAGTCAGAACACACTCAACATTTATCAGTTAAGTTCACCTTCTTTATATGGGTGCTGTTTGTGGAACCCCAAAAGAGTTACAAGAGCAACATCAAAGATTATTGATCACAGATCACCATGACGAATAGAATAATCATGAAAAATTCTGAAATATTGCAAGAATTACCAAAATGTGACATAGAGACAGGGAAGTGAGCAAATGCCATTGGAAAACTGGTGCCAAGAGACTTGTTCAAGACAGGGTTGCCACAGATCTTCAATTTGTAAAAAATGTAGTATCTGCAAAGTGCAATAAAGCAAAGCACAATAAAATGAGGTCTGCCTGTATATAGATAGAGAGATAGAGAGAAAGAGTTAATCATCCAGACCAAAATACTGCCTGCACATGGGACATTCTTTTTCACAGCATTCCTGGATAGTGTCAAGACTCTGTGTTTCACTTTGAAACTGAGTCCCCCTAAAACTGAGTTCCTCTGCCAAGTTTATGATTAACTCCCCTATACAAAACTTTACTCCCTTTCTTTTCCTAAACCTGTTCCCCTCAAGACTGAGCACTATCAAAGAAAAGGGGGATTGAAACCGTATACAAGCCCCTGTGTCCTTGTCCTTTGAAGTAAAAGGCTTCTGCTTTAGTCTCCCAAGCCTCCCTTGAGTCTCAAAAGGCTGGCTCAAGAGTTAATGATTAGCAGCCAAAAATAAATAAAATAAAATTAATTAATTAATAATAAAGAAAGAGTTAATGATTAGGAAATGTGAAGACGTAGAAACAAAGAATAGCTGTTGGGCCAGGAAACTGGTAACAATTTAGACTATAAATCTGCCACAGAGCAGAATCACCCAACTCCCAGTTCCCTGAAAGATACAGATGAAGGCCTGACACACAATCCTAAGATGTTTTTACAGGAAGCACACCCCCACCACGTGAAAAGTGCTGACCGCAAGCACGCAGACCCTGGACTGGTTGAAAAGCAGAAGGCTGATGATGCAAAACTTCACCTTGAAGCCAACCAATTCAAGAATTCTGAATGAGCTGATCAGACACCCTGTGGCCCCCTCCCTCACTTTGCCTTTAAAACCTCTTCCCTGAAAGCCATTGAGGAGTTTGGGACTTTTGAACATGAGCTGCCCATTCTCCTTGCTTGGTGCCCTTCAATAAATGCTGTACTTTCCTTCACTATAACCCAGTGTCAACAGATTGGCTTTACCGTGCAGGTGAGAACAGAGGCAAGTTTGGTTAGGTAACAACATAAGCTATTACATGTTTACTCTTCTGCACAACAGTACTATAAATTCAAATTCCTGAATTCCCTAATATTTTCCTTTTGAATTATAGCTCTAACATAGGCCTGTGGATAATATATTGTGTTTTATGTTGATTGTGGAAATAGGCATGTGTGCTTATGTGTGTGTATATCTGTATACACACACACAAGTACACATACATATATTGATATATATATGTACTTGTGTATTTATTCAGACCTATGTCTATAAACTATATTTATACATAACTTACACACTTTTACATAAGTGATTCATTATATGCATATTAGAGAGAAAGAAAGAGAAAGAGAAAAAGGAAGACTCAAAGATGTTCAACAATAGGAATGAGATGTGAAATCAATACAGTTAACAGCTTCAGCCTTCCACTTCATTACATTTTAGTATGTCAGTCAAGAGCCTTAATGGGTTTAACCACTCATCATTTCCAAGATGTCTTTAATAATCCCCACTGATCCCCACAGTTGGACAATAATTTTGTGGCAAACTGCATCTAATTTCTCTCCATCTCTATTCCAGTTACCTCTTTCTTCAAAGAATGGAAAGATTCCAGAATAGATGCATAATCTATGCAAGTAACTCATCAATCAATGTCAACCTAACCAACTACCTTTTTAAATTTCAATATTGCATTACAGTAGAAATTCATTATAACACCTGTACCTAAGAACAAATTAAATACCTATGCTAGAGTAAATGAGCTGTATTACATGTCACTATTTGTACTGGGAACAGGAATTTCTGACTATATATAAGTTCATAGTGTAACAGGGTACTTTATAATGAGTTCTTATTGCATATTAACCCAAAGATGGCATATAAAAGTTGGCTGAATCTTTAATAAGGCATGATTTATCACATATAATCATACTGATGACAGGATGTATGTCTGTGTTCTATATATGTATGAGTAGGTAAGTGGGGTGGGGGGGAGAATATTACAGTTTAATGAGCTAGTTGATTAATTAAGATAAGAGTCAGAAGGTATGATTTCTTGTACCTACACATGATAGAGACCAGTCATTGGCATCAAAGACCCAGGTGTCCATGGACTCCCTGAAATTGTTTGCATATTTTCAAAAATGTAATATGTACATTTTTTGAGTTGTAGGGTACAAAGTTTCCATCATTAAGGTCTACAGTTTCCTAAGTGGTAGCTCCCAGTGGATTAGATAATATCTCTGATTTCTTTTGGTTCTGAAAATCAGTGACTTTATCATCAAATCATTTATAGTGCTTATTAATTACTTTATAATGGGAAATATGGCAATAATTTCACTTTAAATAGACATCTTCAACTTTTAATAAAATGCTATACTGTTTCATAAGCTGAAACATTTGTGAAATAGATGTTTCTATTTCATTTTGGAAATCATGGGTAAATCAAATGCATTTGAATTCATCTGGTTTAATTCATCAAATATTTTAGATTTTCCAAATGTTAGGGCTTCTGATGATCAAGAAATCGAACAGCATATACAAATTAATACCCTATTTTATTTTCCTTTCCTTTCTCTTGCTCTGTGTCTATTCTAATATCTGTCTACCTTCCTGACTTCTCTGTACTGTAATTTGATATTTTTATTAAGCACGCTAAATTCCAAATTATGATTTATCAAATATATGCTTCTAAAAATGGGAGTTTAAATAACCTCTTCCAAATAAGAATGTGAATATAAGGTTTTCATAGAAAAAACTTTAGAAGGATCAAGACATGTCTCTGTCATCACAATACTGAATGAGGCTGATATCTTTTCACCATTATACTGATGTTTCCCAGCTGGTAGTCCGAAATGAAGACAAATGTTAGTGTCAGAGAATACCTAGTTGAACGTTTGAATATTTAAAGTCTTTTCAAAATGATTGCATAGTACAGTGTTCCTAAATCATTAATTTAACAGCCACCAAATCCTTTTTTTTTTAAGAACTAAAGTAACTATGCATTAAGAAAAAAAAAAAAAATCACATGTGTTGTTATTCAAATAATGACCTATAATTCACATGTCTTCAATTCAGGCCAGAATTCTGAGGGTGAGTCTACCTTCTTATTCATGCGCTAATACAAAAATGATTCTTGAGTCCATTTTTAAAAATGGATAGCAAGGGATCTAAATAATTATCTGTGGTGATCCAAATGGATTTAGGCCACAAAGCTCTCTTATTTAAGCAGCAGCTTCCATTTCCAATGATATCCTCACTGAATGTGTTTCAAATGCAAACCATTTCTGAAACTATTTGCATTTATTGATAATAAAGTGCATGCTTTGATTGCCTCTTTGATTTTTTTTCTCCTGTAGTTAACAGCTTTAATGATATTTCTATGAAATCTGTTTCTATTCTGCATGGGGAATGCAACATCAAAAAGCCTGCAGGCAATGTAATTATTAACATAATAAAACCCTTCTTGACTGAACTATGCACAGTTAGGAGATATGACAGTAGTTTGGCAAGGAAGAAGCACAAACTGTGGGGTAGGTTTCTATTACAAAACCACAGGAGTCTGAAAAGATTTGGTTGGAGGAAGCAGTTATTACCTGATCATTTTATTGAATATTTTTGTTTGAATAGGTGCTATCTGCTAACTCACAATATACTCAACTGTGTCATTATGTGTGCGTATATGTGTCTGCATCTGTGTGTCTGTAGACATATACTGATGTATCTATATATATATATACACACATATATGATTTATGACTTACATATTACTTATATATATAACATGTATAAATGTTGATATATTAAATAATGGATATTTTTTGACAGCATAGTAGGAAAAACTTTAATGATTCTCTCTGAAGGAAAAAAATCTTAAAAGTAGTCTTCTTGTGATTCGTCCTAGAATCGGAAGTAGTTTTATAATAAAAGTGATTACAGGGATAGACCTCAATGTAAGGTCTTTTCAGTGGAGTAACAGATTTTTCACTAACACCAGCAAGCAGTAATAACCTTGGTGAAGTACATAGCTTATGCTGAATTTCACTTTAGAACACAAACAATGCCTAGAAAAGTAAAATGTAGTGGGTAATGTAGATTCCTGACTGAATGAGATTTCAAACCATTTAAACTGGAGATTTTTAAGTAATGTCAAAGGCAACTGTTTATATGATACAGCAAAATTGCCAAAAAGATAATACTGAAGTTAAAAAACTTAAAGTTTCAGCCAAATGTGCTTAAATTTCCATATTACTGAAGGCTTATTGTCATGTAAACCTAATCATAATGACTTAAAAAAAATTTTCCCAGAATAGCTTGGGTCTGGTTACTTTCCATTGTGATTGAAATTTCTAGATAAAAGTAACAGCTCATTTTAAAGTCTAATCATGCTCTTTATGTGTTTATAATACAATGCTTTCTCTAGTACTGTGAAATATTTTATCATGTAGAAACTTTAAGGAACTTATTAGGACAAAGAAAACACACACAAAAACAAACAAACAAAAAAACACCTCTCTGGACTGGACGGATGATGAAGTATATAAGAACATTAGAAATAGACCTATTGATGAAGTATATAGTAATTGAGGACAGTTATGGGAAGTTTGGTAAAGAGTATTTCCTGAACAACAGTTGAAAACTGCACTGATGGAAAAAGGAAGGACAGGAAATTCAGATGTGAAGGAGGAATCTAGTGAGTCAGGGTAAATGGGTGTGAATGAGTTTAATGAGTAATGGCCTTGATAACTGCCTTTCTGGAATAGAATTTACAAGTTGGTCAATGGAGAGAAAAACACTAGAGAATAGTTTGGGGAAGGCTTTAGATGAGGAAGTCTTTAAGTAAAAATAATGAGAATAATTCCAAAGTGAACTAATTAATGATGGCACAGTTAATCAGGAAACAACCCACCAACATGAAATTATCAATGATTAAATTGCTTATCTATTTTATTAGCATTATCAACAAATCAAATAGTGTTCTACTGATTTCTAAGAAAATGTGGTGTGTCTCAAGATGCTTGAAGAAAGTTAAAAAAAACTCATCCATTTTTTGCAAGATGTTTGCCTCTAGAACTTCAGTTTGGGAACAAATGTTCAGAAAAGAAAAAAAAAATTCAAATGAGTTTTCTAAGAAATTGTCAAGAACTTCTGAGAAATTCCAAACAGAGATAGTGGAAAGGTGAAAACTATCACTGTGATACATGGTTAAAAAAAAAGAAAATACCCCAAATGGGAATGAAACACCTTAATTTTGAATCCTGGATCAAAAACCCTTGTTCACTATTTAATAATACTTTATCTTTAGACCAGCTTACCTCAACACTCTGCATATTATTTTCTTATGGGTTCATAATTTCTATATAACAGGGCTATTGTAGAAACTGTACTGTAAATGATGCTATTATAGAAAAGCAAGTCTTCAAAATAATACAGTAGTTAATATTATTGTTACCTGAAATCAAGTCCCTTAAACATTTCCAAATTTTGGTTCCCTCATCAGACAATTGGAGGAAGAAGTATTTGCTCCTCTTAATTCTCAAGATTGTAAGAAGAAACAAGGAGAAGCTGTATGTGAAAAGGAAACAGTAAGCATAGCAGTCCATATCTGCATAGGGTGTAGCATGAGTCCTGGCCAGGATTATGTCTGTAAACATAAGCTAAACCTTTCAACCTTCTCATAAATACTCCACACAGTTATTTTGTTGTTATTATACAGACCATACATTTATGTTTAATTCTTATAGAAGAGTCCCAAGCAGAAATCCCTAGGAAGGGCACAGGTGTAGGCCTCTTGCTTGTTTCACACTTATTTGAGACTCGTATATACTTCAGGATCGTACTTCTGCACACAAAAAAGTCAGTTCTCTATAAATATTATAGATACGCATCAGAGAATCAGGTGTCTTCAGCTTAAGTGCAACCCAGAATGTTCCCCATGGTGATAATGTAACTAAATCTCAGCAACCTTTCTCAAATTTGGCTTGTATTTATGGTCAGTATGGGAAGAATCAATATTTGATGTCTGTAGTTTTAATAGACTCAATAAATGACATGTATGGATTGCTTTTATAAAAGAGCCCTGCTGCTGTGTATTAGAGGAGAAGGAAGCAGAAATCTTTTCTCCAGCAGTCAAGTGAGTAGGTTTTTCTACATAACGGCAAAAAGATCCTACTTTAAAAGATACCATCTCTTTGGGGAAGTAATGTATTGTTTATCTATCTCTAGGCTTTAAAAGATAAGTAACTGCCTTGGGTAAACTGACTCTTTGTGGAGGGACCATAAGTTAAAGAAGAAATTTAGAACTCTATTCTCCTAACACATAGGTTTCACAGAAGTTACCGATCTGGGCTACATCCCATCTAATAAAACTTTGGTGAGAGAGACTAACAGTAAAGAGTATGGCCTCCAGAATAGGAGACCCTGGGTTCAAATCCAGTACCCTTGCTCAGGCTATATGGCCAGGGTCAATCTACTTAATGTTCTTGAGCTTAAATTTTCTTACCTTAAAAATGGAGTTAATACCAACACCTACCTCATGGCTTTGTTGTGGAGATTAATAATAAATCATTTATGAATGGCATCTAGTACCAAGGAAATGCTCAATAAATATTACCAATTTTCACAGTGTGCCAGACATCATGAGAATCAGCAGCGGAAACAATGAAACCTTCCTTAAAATTTAGTCTAAGGTGATGGGACCACAAGGAGCCAGGAGAGGTCCAGATGAGGTGGGAGAGATCATCAGGGGTGAGACCACACTGGACCTTAAAGGCGTTAGGAGGATTTTGATTTTTAAGACTTGTCAAGATACTGATAGACTTAATCATTTTGTACTCTGTCCACTATACAAATTGTGAATTGAAGGGGGCAAATGTAGGTGTTGGGAGACCAGTTGGGAGAGTATTCTATAGCACAGAAGAGAGAGGTTAACAGCTTGATTTGGAATGATGGTGATGGACATGAAGAGAAAAAGAGGGATTCGAGAGCTACAGGGAAGGTAAAAACAACAGCATTTGATGGATTGGAGGTTGGGCAGTGAGAGGAGAGAAGCATCAAGAATGACTCCTATATTTCTGACTTGCATAGCTGGTTGTTTCTCATGTTGTTCACTGAGATAGCAAACACTGGATTAAAGCGAGACTGGGCAGGTGTGTGGGTGTGGTGTGTGGGCAGGTGAATATCACAGTGTTGGTACCCACACTGGGGTTGAGGTTCTTCACTACATACAGAGATATGCGGCTGGGTATTTATCCCCAGATGGAGAGTCATAACCTATTATTTTTCTTCATCTTTACTTCTCTCTTAATTTTGTGGGCTCTGGGCTAGACAATTTCACACCCTAGTTCTATGAATGGCCTCATCACAGACTTTTTTTCTTCTTTATTTCTCCAGCAATTTTTTTCTTTCTTTTTCCATATATTGTCAGCTGCTTTTTAGGAACATTAGCTAGTCTCCAGATTTTGTGATCATCTGTTTGTTCTATTCCCACCTAACTGAGCTCCTCTAAACCCACACTTTGCTCTTTTTTAAGGCACTCAAAATAATGACCCCAATTAACAGATCAGACTCTGCTAAGGCACTTTTTCCTGAGCAACGTATATACGTGTTGAGGAATTTTGCTCCATTCCGCTCCCGATAATTGAAAAAAAGAGCTCAAGAAAAAATATCTTTCCTTACAGTGGCAACAATAAAAATCCCAATAACAATGAACCTGGGTACACATGTGACCTTGACAATACTGAAATTAATATTCACTTTGCGATTCCACTGACATTTATCACTGAGAAGCACCTTTAATGCCCTTACACACACACGTGTGCGAAGGGAAGATTGATCATAGCACAGGGCAGAAAACCTAGTTGTCCTCTATCTCTAAGAAGCATCTAAAAGGCTCCCCATCTGCTGCCTGAACCACCCTGAGGATTAAGTTTATTTTATTTTATTTTCAGTATTCAAAAGATAAGAAGTTTATTAACCACATGGAAGATCTGGGCTTGTTCAGAGATAGCAGCAGAAAGACAAAGAGTCTTCAGCAGTAAATCATCTCACAGAAGTTGGACAATGACTTTATGTAAAACTGAACATAGGGACACGGATGTACTATTCTGTATCCAAAGATTCCTTTTATTTCCCCAACCCCACCTCCTTGGCTTTAATTTTCATTGGTGCCATGAAGTTTCAGACCAATAGGAAAGAAATGTCTTTGACTCAAACATTCAAAGGCCATTGATTATAATGTTCAATAAATCTGGAGTAAAATAAGGAAAATGATGGTTAAACATGACATTATTTAGATAACATTCAGAAATATTTAAGAAGATTGATTTGTTTAACCACTGTATTTCAATAACTCCAAAACTCATTTTAATATCAGATTGGCAATCTTTTTGACTTCCTTGTGGCTGGATATAAGACATAGGGAATATATCAAAGTCATCACTGCCCAGTATAATGTGAGGCATGAATACTCATATGCAATTTGAATTTTCTAATCGCCACATTAAAAAGGTAAAAATGAAATAAATGAAATTAATTTAAAAAATATATATATAAACTAATGTATCTAAAATACGGTCACTTCAAATCATAATCAATATGAAATGTGTTAATGTGATCGTTTACATTGCTTATACTGAGTCTTTAATACCCAGTGTGAATTTTACTCTTTCAGGACTCCTCAATTCGGCCAAGCCACATTTCAAGTGCTCCACAGCCACCTGTGGCTAGTGGTTACCATACCAAACACTACAGAAGTAAGAAATGTCACTAGAATAATTCAAGAACTCTAAAAAATTTAGTATTTCCAAAGAAAGTGGCAAAATTACTGTAAGAACATTAAATTATCAAAAGGACAGAGAACAAATCATACTCCAAGTGATAAAATTAATCAAGTTGTTGGCATAATCTAAGATGTGAGTGATATGTTCAATCTATTATTACACTGTTATTTGTGGTTTAAAATTATATTAAATGATGAAACATAACACCAGAAGGGGCATCAAGTCATTTATGGGGATCCTAAGCATTTGGTTAGATTGAACTACAAGTCAGTCCCTCTGAAGAATGGAAGTGATAATAATAATTTTTTATTTCACTGCAACGTAGTAGGAGAAGACTTTGAATCAAGTCTTCAGCAGACAGCAGACTGAAGGTTAAGCTCAAGTAAGTGATTTACAACAGGGGGGAGAAATGATGTCCCTAGCATGTTCTTCAGCATGGGGGTTAGCATAACTCACTCAGACTGGCATAAGCTCAATAATGTTGGGATTTTTAAAATATTATACTGTTATGGCAATGTTTTCTTAAATAATAAGAATTTTAACTCATTACAGAATTGTTAAAATGCAGTTAGCTTTCAGGTAACTGTTTTTCCATTTCCCTGAAATTATCACAGCTAATCTTTGTGTGTGCACAGATGCGCACACACACACAGACATACATTAACACTGTGGTAGGAATGTTATGCCATGTTCTAATCACAACTCTGACAGTGTTAGTTTTGTCGCATTTAATTTCGTCACGGCTAATGGTGGAGTTAGGTTGGGCCAAAATTCTTTTTCACAGGATGTTTCACAGGTACAGGGGATTGCTATGGGCTGAAGTTGAAAGATTTCAAGGTGATGACACGCAATTACTGCTTTGGTCGTAGCTGTTAAAACCAAAATCAAGGTGCTGCCATCAATGTTCGCGAGTAAAAGATCATGGAGTTTTTATCAACTGAAGGTCTAACAGTGGAAATCTGAGGGTGTGGCCAGTGCCTGTCACAGCTCTTGCTGGCAGCTTCTGCAAACTCTGTTACTCAGCTGATTTCTTTCACTTGCTAGTTCCCTTCAGGCCACCTAAGCAGTTCGCAGTCCTTAATATTCAGAAAGTACTATGTCCTACAGCCTACAAGGCAGGGTTAGAATTCTGGAGAGAGGAAGAAGGTAGGAGCATATCAAACATGATTTTAAGGTACTAAGGTTATTTTTAATATTTCTCTGCTTGAGAGACAATAACTGAAATTATTTTTTAAATGAAAAAGGTAGCTTCTTAGTTAATTTTTTTTAAATGTGTATATTGTTGAGGATTTTTGCGTCTGTGTTCATCAGTGATATGGGCCTGTAATTTTCTTTTTTATGATATCTTTGTCTGGTTTTGGTATCAGGGTGATGCTGGCCTCGTAGAATGAGCTTGGGAGTGTTCCTTCCTCTGCAATTTTTTGGAATAGTTTGAGAAGGATAGATGTTAACTCTTCTCTAAAAAAAGGGTACAAATGAACTTATTTACAAAACAGAAGCAGAGTCAATGTAGAAAACAAACTTATGGTTACCAGGAAGTAAGGTGGGGGGGATAAATTGGGAGATCGGGATTGACATATACCCACTACTGTATATAAAATAGTTAACCAATAAGGACCTACTGTATATAGCACAGGGAAATCTACTCAATACTCTGTAATGGTCTATATGGGAAACGAATCTTAAAAAAGAGTGAATAAATGTATATGTATAACTGATTCACTTTGCCATACACCTGAAACTAACACAACATGTGAATCAACTATACTCCAATAAAAATGAAAAAAAAATGTCTGTATATGTATGTATATATGTACATGTATGTGTGTGTGTGTGTGTGTGTGTGTGTGTGTATGTATGTATATAATAGTTTTCTCAGTCCTCACCCACATTACTTGGAATCTTACTAACAGTCTAGATGATTTTTAGGAAAGTGTATGTATTGGGTTGAATAGTTCCCCCATCCACCACCCCCTGCCTAATTCACGTGTACCCAGAAAGGCCTTTGCAGATATAATTACCTAAATTAAGGTGAAGTCATACTGGATTAGGGTGGGCTCTAAATCCAATATGACTGGCGTCCTTATAAAAAAAGGAAGACACAAAGGGACATAGCCACAGAGGGGAGAAGGTCATGTGAAGATGGAAGCAGAGACTGGATGGTGCACCTATAAACCAAAAAATGCCAAAGGATTGCCAAAACCACCAGAAGCCGGGAAGCAAAAAGAAAAGATTTTTCTCTAAAGCCTTCAGAGGGAACATGGGTCTGCTGACACTTTGATTTCAGATTTCTAGTCTCCGGAACTGTCAGAGAATACATTTTTGTTGCTTTAAACCAGGCAACATGTGGCACTTTGTCACAGCAGCCCCAGGAAACTAACACAGGCAGGATAATCCCTATTTTAGGAGAGAACATTGAAAATCAGAAAAGGTAAGTGACCTGCTCAAAAACATAACAGCAATATACAGAGAATGTCTCAGTCTAGAACCCAGGTATTTTGCTTATTGGTTTAGTGTTACATCATTTTCAAAATGAGGAAACAGATTTTTTGCAAGCAGAGTTATCTAACATAAACAACCCTGGATGAGCAATCTAGACATAGATATAAGCCTGGTGATACCCGTTGTGTACTGACCCATCCTATGACTGGCCTTAAGCTCCCTGATCCCCAAATTTATTCTTTGTAAAACTCAGTGATTGAAATCAGCTATCGCAAATGGACTTTATGAACTTAACTTTATGCTTCAGATCACTGGGTGAATGTTTTGGATTCTGGGTAGCCTGAGTTAACGGAGTGTATAAGATTTCCCAAGACAGGGAAAAGGGAAAAGAAAAGGGATATTATAAACCAAAAGGCAAACTCCTTCCAAATTCTGTAGTCTTTACTTGGACCTATAAACCAGGCTTCCACTGATAAAATCCTGATGCAATCTCAGAGAATAAGGTGACTCAACATCTGGGTCATTTCTGCATAGACATCCTATTAGAATTCAATCTCCTGTTTAATGAACACAGGCAAAGGACATATCAGAAAACAAGCTGGTTCTGGGCTAACATTTATTTTGGCACTAACTAGCCCCCTTTGGATTGGTTTCTTGGAAAATTTTGGCAGCAAGAAGACTGGGCTGTGGATCTGAGGCATCCTTTTAGTCAATTCTCCCTTTCTGGGATCAGCCAATCACATTACACTTCACTGGCCTACCAGGATGCTTTCTAAGAAGGATGCTTCTCTGTGATTGACAAATATTTGAGTGTCCTCTGAGCATGGCACTGTGCATATCCTTAACACATGTATCAGGGACATGTAGGGCACAGATATTTTATAGTTGACAACATGGAGAATTTGCCCCTGTTATTCCAACAACTGTTCAGTTTTGCCACTATAAGAAGCTAAATACCACATGACCTTGGCAATTGGCTAGCAGTATGTGGCGTTTTCTTTTATTTTTCTATTCAGAATATTGGGCACCTTCTTTGAACTTACAGTCTAATTAAATAAATAAAACCTGAATCCATTTAACAGTCAAACCTAACATATTTTTTTAAAAAACTCTTGATTTGTCCCTCATGTTTCTCCCCCCCACACACACCCTCCAAGTTGGCTCTTTATCAAGTTTCAGAACCCAAAATGGTCCCACAATTCACCTAGTTTCTGAGGCTTAACATCAAAGAGTAAATTTGACTCCAGTCTTTTCTCCCATCCCACACCCAGCAGCAAGTCTCATCTTCTCCAAAGGCATCCTGAATCCTACCAGTCCTTAATACCTCCATAGTTTCCCCCAAAACAGGACCTACCAACATCTCTTGACTGTACTACACATTAGCCTCTTCTCTAGCTCCCACTTCTAAAATGAAAATTACATCATGTCACCCCGTCCTGTGCAGATGCCTCTGCACTAAGAACTAATCCACCTTCCTTACTGTGGCTTCAAGGTTTCTCATGTCTGGGCCCTGCTACCTGTGGACTCCTCTCTTCACTCTCCCTCTTCTTTGTTCTGCTGCCACACAGTGGTCCTCTTCCTCTTCCTCTCCAGGGTCTTGGCACTTGCTGTTGGCTCTGCCTAAAATGTGCCTGCCCAAGATCTTTGCTGGCATCCCTCCAAATTCATTCACAGGTCCCCTTAAATGCCTCTTCTTCAGAAAGGCTCTCCTGACTTTCCTTTCTAGAATCACCTCTATCCCTTTCATTCTCTATCTCCTTAAACTAGGTTATTCTTCTGCATGCTTTATTTTTATTTGTTTATTGTCCCTTTCTATGACTAGAATAGAAACCTCATAAAGATAAACATCTGTCTGTCTTTTTTTTTTTTACTGCTGAACTCCCAGTGCTAAGAAATATAGGGTAGGGGGCTTCCCTGGTGGCGCAGTGGTTGAGAGTCTGCCTGCCAATGCAGGGGACACGGGTTTGAGCCCTGGTCTGGGAAGATCCCACATGCCGCGGAGCAACGGGGCCGTGTGCCCCAACTACTGAGCCTGCGCGTCTGGAGCCTGTGCTCTGCAACAAGAGAGGCCGCGATAGTGAGAGGCCCGCGCAGCGCGATGAAGAGTGGCCCCCGCTTGCCGCAACTAGAGGAAGCCCTCACACAGAAACGAAGACCCAACACAGCCATAAATAAATAAATAAATAAATAAATAAAAATTTTAAAAAACAAAACAAAAAAGAAATATAGGGTAGCCCACCAGGGTCACATAATAACTGTTTGTTGAAAGAAAAAAAATGAATGAATGAAAGACGTGAACAAATTTGGAGCGGGAAAAATGAGCTTATGCAGACTAACAGATGGATCCATGGGGTGAATTAGCCAGAGTGGGCTTTCTGCTTTTAAAATCTTAAATAAAATCTTAAAATAGAAATAGAAGAGACTTATGAAATAGCCTAAAGAAGAAAGAGAGCATTTCAAACACATGTCAGCAGCCCATAGATAGAAATGAACAAATTATGTGCATTGTTAAGGAACATGACTTCATGAGAATAATTAGAATACAGCAATGATGGAATGCATGATTATAATAGCATTTATTGAGGACTGACAAAGTGCCAGAGAGCAGGCTAAGTATTTTATTCTAAACAGCTCATTTAATTCTCAGAATAATCATTTGAGGATGTACTGTTTTGTCCCATTTTACAGATTTTTCTTTTAAGTTTTATAGCATCCCTGCAAGATCTCCCTATTTTACATACGAGGAAGCTGTGGTTTAGCAAAACTAGCTTACCCTAGTTAGCTAGTAAGTAAAAAAGACAGAATTCTAATCCAATCTGACTTCTGAATGCTTGTTCTCAACTACCTTTCTCTCTCCTCCATTCTAAAGATCTGGAACACTAAATACAGATTAAAATAAGGTGGTAATGAACAGGTTATCTGCATTAATCATGGGCTCAGAGTTCCACTATTTGACTTCCAGTTAATAAAAAGCCATGATCATTTCCTCTTGGACACTGGTGGCACCATCTTGACTCCAATTTTAACATCCAACATTGAAAGCAGGAATTGTGTGGCCTCACCTTAAAAATCTTTCAATTTCAACCCATGGAAATCCCCTGTACCTGTCAAATATCCTGTGGTCAGAAATTCTGGCCCAGTTTAAACTCAATATTGGATGTGATATGGGGCTTCCCAAGGTGGGAAGATTGGGCTGAGACCCAAAAGAGTTTTCACAGAACAGGGAATAGTTGTAGGTATTATTCCCCTTAGCTGTTTTCCTACAAAGTAGAAATAATATCTTTTTAAAACAATATAACAATGCAAGAACACTGGAATCAGAGAATAAGAGTTAAAGTCAAATTATTATCCTTTTGTGTAGCACATAAGATACATCAGAGTAGGCAGAATATAACCTGCAGTTAAAAGAATCCGTAAAATAGTGATTTAAAAATGAGTTTCACTAAAAGTAGAACTACCAAACGACCCAGCAATCCCACTACTGGGCATATACCCTGAGAAAACCATAATTCAAAAAGAGTCATGTACCACAATGTTCATTGCAGCTCTATTTACAATAGCCAGGACATGGAAGCAACCTAAGTGTCCATCGACAGATGAATGGATAAAGAAGATGTGGCACATATATACAATGGAATATTACTCAGCCATAAAAAGAAATGAAATTGAGTTATTTGTAGTGAGGTGGATGGACCTAGAGTCTGTCATACAGAGTGAAGTAAGTCACAAAGAGAAAAACAAATACCGTATGCTAACACATATATATGGAATCTAAAAAAGAAAAAACGAGGTTCTGAAAAACCTAGGGGCAGGACAGGAATAAAGATGCAGACGTAGAGAATGGACTTGAGGACACCGGGAGAGGGAAGGGTAAGCTGGGACAAAGTGAAAGAGTGACACGGGCATATATACACTACCAAATGTAAAATAGATAGCTAGTGGGAAGCAGCGACATAGCACAGGGAGATCAGCTCGGTGCTTTGTGACCATCTAGAGGGGTGGGATACGGAGGGTGGGAGGGAGACGCAAGAGGGAGGAGATATGGGGATATATGTATATGTACAGCTGATTCACTTTGTTATAAAGCAAAACTAACACGCCATTGTAAAGCAATTATACTCCAATAAAGATGTTTAAAAAAAAAAATGAGTTTCACTCTTTTTGGGTTGGGTATCACATGAGTATAGTCAACTATAAATTTCTTCATGTGCTACTTTCTAAAAAGTACTATCATGTTTCATACTAAAACACAAAATGTATACGTGTGTACATAGATGTATGTATATATGTATTAAATTATATAGTATTCATACGCTAATACCTTATAATCCTAACTTTAGGTTAAAAAAAAGAGGAAATAAATTTGATCCCACAGTATGATTTAGAACAATTTATCTTACTATATTTTCTTCAAAAATTTCATCCCTAAATTTTTGGATACTATTCTGCCCATCTTATTTTACCTTCTATCTCTCCAGCACCTTATAAAAGGATTGACACATAGTAGGTGCTCAATAATTGCTTATGGACCATACAGATAAAAGGGCTGTCAAGATGAGAGAATATATAAATACATATGAGTAAAAATGCTATATTCGCTGTGTGTCTTTTTACTCTTCTTCACTTCATGAACACCAGCTTTCCATAGAATCCAATATAACTGAAGGAGTCCCATAAAAGAGCTCAGCTCAGCTGTTTTATCTTTGAAGTAGAGTTTTATTTGGCTGCTGCAGCATGATGACAATATCCCTGATGATGCTCAAGCTCTATTTTGCTCTAATTCAGTTTACCAAGCAACCTACTTTCATTTTCAGTAGGCTACATAACCAAACAAGGCAATTAAACCCAAAACAAATCTACCTTTTTGGAACCTCATTATCCCAGGCTAGATACCCATACTTTCCAGGAACTTCTCATTATTATGACACTCTCATGTCATCTTTCTTCACACTCCCTAATAGCAGTGAGAAATCTGTAGCTTTTTTCTCTATACTTTCTCACCAGATAGCTTCTCTAGATGTTTGGTTATACCAGTGGAAGAAGCTTGAATTATGCTTTGTGCTCAGATAGAGTAACAAGGAGCCAGTAGAGGCTTTTTAGGGGAATTGAATTATGCTGTACCACTGATTAACCCAAACAACAAGTCATCTTTGTCCTTCATCCTTAATTGTGCACTGAAAGATATATATATATATATATATATATATAATATGTATATATATTTTTTTATCTGAGAAAATATTTAGGGAGCTTTGAGAAACTAAGCAGAAAATATGTTCAGATCTAGATCCTCTGGTCTTTTAAAAATTAATCTTTTATATTAATTCAACAAATAATGAACTTTTTCAACTTTCAAAGGGGACTAATCTATTAAATACGTTTTTAATGAGTTCTGCTTAAAATAGTTTAAACACACTAGACTAATAGTTCCTTGGGAGTCAGGACATTGTCTGACTTGCTTTTGTATCCTCATGTACTAGCAGAGCATCTAGATCAGGGGTGCCCAATAGAACTTTCTGCAATAATGGTAATGTTCTCTGTGCTGTCCTATACAGTAGCCAGTAGTCATATATGAACTCTTGAAATGTGGCTAATGAGGCACTGAATTTTTAGTTTTCAATTTTATTTAAATTTTAAGTGCTACCTTGACAGATGTGGTTAGTGTGCCTGCATTTTAGATTTTATTTTACATCAATACATTGAAATGTAAATAGGCACATGTAGCTAATGGTGATTGTACTGGACCATGAAGTCTAGGACATAGCACAAAAGAATCATTTTGAATGACTGACTGAATGAATGAATAAGTACAGAATGACTCACCTTTTGCTTTCAATTTTTCTAACGTGATTAAACAACTCACCCTCACAAGCCTACCTCTAATTCTTCCACTAATATACATCATTGTAGAAGATATAATACCTTGCTAATTGACCATTAAATCCAAATGGATTCCTTAAGCCTTCTCTTGCCGGGGATGCCATATCATAAGCCTTTAATGTCTCTCATCTTATACTTGTAATACCTGAAAACATGTTTTGCAATGAGAGAATTTTAAAATTATACCAGCATTTGTGTGTTACCTAAAAAGATGAAACATCAGTGCTTATATTTCTTTCTTTCTACTATTAGTCTATAGCCACGTACACGACCACAAAACTGGACCAGCTGATTGGCTCACAGTAAACTTCTCCTCCACAGTCATCCCAAATATTCACTCAAATTACCATGCAGTGCAGTCAATAATTGGAAACCAGTTTAAGTGATAAAAGAAATTAGCTAGACAGAACTGTGATTTACTTGGTTTGCTTAATTTATAGAATCATGATGAATAAATACTGCTGATATGTATCATCTCTGCCACAAATTAAGTACAAATCAGATTCTACCAGCAAATGTTAACCAGCTAGCTATTCACAAAATGGCAATGCTGTGACACATTTTATGGGATAATAGAGTGTTTTCTGCTCATAAAGCTTCAAAATTTAGTTAGGGATGCAAAGATGTACAAGAGGCAAATTAGACAACAAACCAGTCTACAATAGCGTGCTAAGTAATAGGGAGGGGATGATTAGGGGGAAAGTAATAATATACGTAAATGGCTGATTGCATAGTAATCAAGCCTTATTACCTTAGTGATTACTCTGCTGAGTGTCCCACTTTGGTTGTCAGTGCAGGGCAGTTGGAATTATGTTTCCATTTGATCCCATTAGGGGCAGGGAACTTCTCTCTATCGAGTGCCTACTAGATGCCACGTAAGACTCAGGGGCTTCCCATATGTTATCACATTTCATCTTTACAACCTGGGAATGAAACTGAGGAGGACCCTGTGGGGCTCCTGGGCACGAAAGCATTTTTGGCCCCCGTTTCTTGTAGGCAAGACTCCTGCCTCGATGACCTTCCCTGAGTTCCAAAGGGCAGATGCAAACAGTTGGTACTCAAGGGAGGCCCAGCCAAGAAACCACCTGAGGCAAAATTAAAGGGACCAGAGAAACTCATCAAGATTAGGATTCTGACCACCTGAGACCCTGCACACACCCTAATCCTGTCAGCAAACCTACCCTTGAACTATTGCTATAAAACTCCTCATCAAATCCTCCTAGGTTGGGATACCTAGTGTTTTGAGGCAGGAGCCTGCTGTGTCCCCCTTTGCCTGGAAAAATGATAAAGCTATCCTTTTCTACTTCACCCAAAACTCTTGTCTCCGAGATTCGATTCAGCACCGGTGCACAGAGAGGCTGAGCTTTTGGCATCAGGAGGAGTAGGAGTAAATCATTCATATCTCCGATTTATAATCAAGGACAATGAGCTTTCAAGGATTAAGGAACTTGTCCTAGGATATGGATAGTAATGTTTGGAGACATAATGTTCAGAGACTTTCCAGTACCCCCCATAACAACCATAGAAGTAGAGCTTTATTAGAATTAAAAAAAAAAAAAATCCAGGGACAGATGAAAAAGGCAAATATGTCTATTTCCTCTGTATAATATATTCTTTTTTTAAACAGTTAATTATCTTTTTTAAAAATTTATTTATTTTATTTTTGGCTGTGTTGGGTCTTCGTTGCTGCGTGCGGGCTTTCTCTAGTTGCAGCAAGCGGGGGCTACTCTTTGTTGAGGTGTGCAGGCTTCTCATTGTGGTGGCTTCTCTTAGCTGTGGAGCACAGGTTCTAGGCACGCGGGCTTCAGTAGTTGTGGCACATGGGCTCAGTAGTTGTGGCTCACGGGCTCTAGAGCACAGGCTCAGTAGTTGTGGTGCACGGGCTTAGTTGCTCCGCGGCATGTGGGATCTTCCCAGACCAGGGCTTGAACCCATGTCCCCTGCATTGGCAAGCAGATTCTTAACCACTGTGCCACCAGGGAAACCCCGTTAAATATTTTTGGTTTTTGTTTTTATTTTTTGGCTGCACCGCACAGCATGTGGGATCTTAGTTCCCTGACCAGGGATCGAACCCATGCCCCCAGCAGTGGAAGCACAGAGTCTTAACCACTGGACCACCAGGGAAGTCCTATTTCCTCTGTATAATATATTCTAAAGTCAATTTGGGGGTTGCTTTCACTCATCTTTTCAGTGTAAAGAATATAATGGACTAAGAATATTACTTACAACACTTAACTATAAAAGGGTTTTGTGGATAATTGGGTTGTGGTCTAGCAAATAGGCTCCCCATTCTAACTCAAGCCTCCAGCCAGTATGTGGTCCATTTTAACATCCTTCACGATTAAACTGCCTTAACAGCATCTTAAAGGACCCCAAATAATAATTCAAAAATTCTCCACATGTGGTATGAAAAGATTAGACAAGTCTTAAGCACACGGGGACTTAAATCCAGCTGATAATACAGCAAAGAAATTATGCACCATAAAGGCAGGGGGAAGAGCAAGGGTTTAGCCAAAGGAAGATATAATCAGGAGACACAGGCCTTCCTATAAATCAAGCCTTTGTATTCTGGGTGATTATTTCATAAACTGGATCTTGGGCTGCTGATCTCTTTAAATGATTACTGCAGTACGCGTGCACTTTTTAGAAACAGTTGCTGGCTGATTTATATTTCAGACATGTTTTCCATCAGTGTTTATTCCTTGAGAATATGGTTTTCATAACAGAGTTGCTATTTTCAAATAATATGGAAAACTTGAAAGTCAATTTGTATAAAAGCTATGTCATTTTAGTGTACAATTACTACATCACATTTGGAAAAACAGTGATAAAACGAGCAAGCAAATGCTAACCAGACGAGACCCATTTTCAAAAAATAAGATCATTTTGTCAGTGAGAGAACAATGAAAACGTCCCCCCACCTTTGCCTCTAAATTCTGAAATTCTAACCAAGTAATAAAATCCGCCTCTGAACTTCCTCTAAAAACACAGAAGGATGAGCTTATAAGAAGTCGAGAGAGAAGGAAGAGAAAGAATAAGGAAAAGGGGAGGGAGGGGAGGGGAGGGGAGGGGACGGGAGGTGGGAGGAGCGTGGGGAGAGGAGGAAATGAAGCACAGGATCTCTAAGATGTTCCATCTTACTCAGGAATTGGTGTATTATTGAGCAGGTTTGGAGAAGATAAAGTGTTCCTTACCTTAGAAATATTTTGAAATTGCTAAAATGGCATTTTGTGTTAACAACAGAAGATAAAATACACATGCCGTACCTATTAGTCCTGATAACATAATTTATTTATCCTAATGTCTGTAATAAAGACAGCGAGTGAGCTACACAATACTCTTAATCTAAATGAATTGAAGGAGTTTGCTGTTTTGCACATGTAAAAGATATTCTAAAGTACTGTTTATCTAGGCTGAACTGTTCCTATCTACCTATCTACTCAGTACGATATTAATTATCCAAGGACAATTATCCGATTCTTAATGAAACACAATCAGGTCACCCTGCAAGTAAACAATGGCCTGCAAAGGAAATAATCCTTACTCCATACAGTGGTAAGAAGAGAGGTGATTTAATAAAACAAAGGTGTTATTAAAGGCCAAAATATAGTTAGCATTTTAAGACCACTATCACTGCCCTTAATGAAAAAAATTCAAGATACTTTCAATGTTTCGAAACCAGAATGATTTTCTACTTTCATTTTCTGGAGAAAGATAACTTATATGAGACAACAATAACAACAAGTAACCTTTTATTCAGTTAGGTGTTTAGTTTTTATTTTATGCCTTATCATCATTTATGCTAATTTTTAAGCAAAGTAAATGCTTACAGAAACCAGCACCCAGTGAGTTCGTCTACATAAATTCTCAGACTGCTTTCTGAATGAGGAAGAATGGAAGATATATACAAAGGACCGAAGCAGCTGTCTTTGTAATAAAGTACTTATTTAAGGAGGCAAGCACAATATGATTCAGGCATAAAAAATTACCTAGACGATATGTGAGACCGAGCAGGACCCTATGGGGCTCCTGGGCATGGAAGCATTTTCATGTTCCCTGTTTCTTGGAGGGAAGAGACTCCAGCCTCCATGACCTTCCCTGAGATCCAAAGGGCAGATTTGAACAGTTGCTAATCTGGGAAGGGAAGGGATGCAGAGTCAAGAGAGGAACAGCCAAGGAACAATAGTGCAGCCTTGGGGCAGTGTCCTGGTTCTGCTTCAAGGGACACACATAACAATGTCTTTAAGCCTTTTATAGAATTAAAACCCAGCAAATGAAGATGTTAGCATTCTTTAGGCCAGAGGAGACCATCTGAGGCCAGACTAAAGGGACCAGAAAGTTCATCAAGAAGATTACCTGAAACAAGATTAAAGAGCCTAAACTCTGCATACACCCTAATCTTATCAGCAACCCCACCCTTGAACCACTGCCATAAAACTCCTCAGCAAATCCTCCCTGGTTGGTACACATAGTTTTCAAGGGCAGGAGCCTGCTGTGTTCCCCTTTGCCTGGCAAAGCAATAAAGCTATTCTTTTCTACTTTGCCCAAAACTCTGTCTCCGAGATTCGATCTGGCACCGGTACACAGAGGCTGACCTTTTGGCATCATATGCCTCGGCCGTCACAAGTAATGGGCTCATAAACAAATCTGTGATTTAGATTTTTAATATTTCATTTAACAAATTTTTACAAGTTTCCTTACTTGTTTCGTTGCTGTTACATATTTAATATATTTGCTTCCTCAGGAAGCTTCTGAGAGCCCTAAGTGCTGTTACTTCATTACACAGATATGCTTTCTTAACCTGTCTCAGACAGTGTAGAACAGTATTAGGAACACAGTGGGTGTTCATTAAACACACTTGTAAGTTGAATTATGTTATTGTTTTTACTTTATAAAGGTTAAGGCCATATGTGTAATACAAATAATCACAGACTTATTTTTTTGATTAATTATACTAAAAATGTTGTATCATGAGTAATGTTTTTAATGAAATGAGGCGATATTATTAGTCAGTATCCAAATGCAAAAGACTTTTTCTTGTCCCTTGGCTTGGAAAGGTTTTTAAAAATGTGAATTAAAAAAATGCTGGATATTGATTTTCAAACTGGATACTTAAAAATAATGGTATTAACAGAAGAAAAATAATGTTGCTCAGTCCTAGAAGTGAAACTGACTATGTAGAATTTTCACCAGAAATGTAATGTAATCATGGCCAGTCAGCCTTGAAAAGTACACTAAAACAATTCCAGGGATAATAGTTGGATTAGGGAGTGAAGAATTCAGACGACCCATAGAAATTGGATCTTCTGAGAATGAACACGTTTTTAAAGGTTAAGTTCTGCCATGAGAAAACTGAACAAGATCTTCTTACAGAATTTTTTATGGGTTTTTCAACTATCAGTCTGTATACAACATGGCATATACCATTTTCAAAAATATATATTTTGACTTAATTTGTTTTTATTCAAGTTTATTGATTAAAATACCAAATATTCATAAAGTTTATTGATTCTATATATATATACGATCTGTGAAAAGTCATTGAAGAGGGGCTTCCCTGGTGGCGCAGTGGTTGAGAATCCGCCTGCCGATGCAGAGGACACGGGTTCGAGCCCCGGTCTGGGAAGATCCCACATGCCACGGAGCAACTAGGCCCGTGAGCCACAACTACTGAGCCTGCGCATCTGGAGCCTGTGCTCCGCCACAAGAGAGGCCGTGATAGTGAGAGGCCCGCACACAGTGATGAAGAGTGGCCCCCGCTTGCCGCAACTAGAGAAAGCCCTCGCACAGAAACGAAGACCCAACACAGCCAAAAATAAATAAATAAATTAATTAATTAATTAATTTAAAAAAAAAACAAAAAAGTCAATGAAGAAATTGATGACTCAAATTACATGTGAACAGAGTCACTGCAAAGTGGAAATCAGCATTATCTCGTGATTTCAATCCAAACAGCAACAAAACATTCTTAAGAAGAGAACCTGGAAGTCGGACCAGCTTTGTGGGCATACGACTAACGAAGCTGCACAAGATCCCACACTTAGGAGGGTCCCGCGTGGAGCATGGCTTCATGCTCTACTGTAGCTTCTGGGTCCTGCAAATTATTTAGCTGGTCCTGCCTGGGAGGCTGCATTTTCTTTCTTTCTTTTTTTTTTTTTTAACATCTTTATTGGAGTATAATTGCTTTACAATGGTGTGTTAGTTTCTGCTTTATTACAAAGTCCATCAGTTATACATATACATATATCCCCATATGTCTTCCCTCTTGCGTCTCCCTCCCTCCCACCCTCCCTATCCCACCCCTCTAGGTGGTCACAAAACACCGAGCTGATCTCCCTGTGCTATGCGGCTGCTTCCCACTAGCTATCTATTTTACATTTGGTAGTGTATATATGTCCATATATACACTACCACTCTCTCACTTTGTCCCAGCTTACCTTTCCCCCTCTCCGTGTCCTCAAGTCCATTCTCTAGTACATCTGCGTCTTTATTCCCATCTTGCCCCTAGGTTCTTCAGAACCACTTTTTTTGTTTTGTTTTTAAGATTCCATATATATGTGTTAGCATACGGTATTTGTTTTTCTCTTTCTGACTTACTTCACTCTGTATGACAGACTCTAGGTCCATCCACCTCACTACAAATAACTCAATTTCGTTTCTTTTTATGTGATCTGAAACCTGTACATTACTATACCCTTAAAGATGCTATGTGAGGTTTTATTTCTGTGAGGCAAATATCTCCAAGACTTGTCCAGCTTAGTCATATCCCCACCCCCAACAAATACTTTACTGCAATTTGTCTTCATCTGGTCTTTGTAGCCTTGGCTGAGTTGAAGAAGGAATGGAGATTCTGCCCAGTGTGCAGAGCATGATACCAGCAACCAGACTACGTCTCAGTTGCTCTTCTTCAACATATTGATTTCAAATCCTTAAGAAGTGGCCTAGTCCAAAGATTATTTTCTCATATGTACAAATGAAAATCTTTCTGATTTCTACTTCACCTTCTTCCAAAAGCATGTGAGGTGATTTTGAAGTTAAATATAGTTTTAAATAAAATGATTGGGAATACAGATAAAATAGCATCATTCAAAAAAAAAAAAACAGAAGTAGATGAAACTAGGTTTCTAAATCTCTAAATAATGTAGTTTGTTACAAGTAGTCCTTCATGTCATTTAGCTATTAGATTACAATTTTTTTAAAACTCTAAAAAAAATAAAGCTGGCAGACTACTCATCAGTAATAATCTTTCCAAATAAATTAGAAGTTTAGTAGAAAAATCAAAATTTTGTAAGATACAGAAATATTTTTCAAATGTACAGTTTGGGGGCTGTTCCTTTAAAAAAGTAGAAATCACTAAATTATAACTTGGTCAAAGAACATTCAGCTGCATTACTTTGTGATCATGGAGCTTAATATAATGATTTATGTTAAAGGACAATGAGATTGCCCAATAGAGATTATCTCTTTACATTTCTTAACTCTAGATTCACTTTTGTAAGCTTCTTAAGGGCATTCAATGCATGAGTAAGTTCTTGAATAATCCCTGTATTGAGAAGTCCTATGCCATTTTTCTTCTCCTTTGATGTTACACTTTTTATAGACAAACTTAGAAAAATCTGAAAAAATCAATGCAGGAGGCTGAAACCCAATGTTGATGATGAAGTACTGGCGGGTAGAGTCAGTCACTTACTCGGGAGTCAATATGTAGACTGTGTGGATGGACCAGGCCTTGATAGTTGTTAATTTGTCATTCTGGAGATATGGCCAAAGTGGGAAGGCCATTTTGTTAAAGTTATCTTACCTTTAAAAACCCTCAGGTTAAACATGTTGCTTCAGAAATATTCCTTCCATTCCGTCACCTCAATAAATTACTATGAAAGGATTCAAAGATATTGCCAATGAAAACAAATACTTTCTAAATTTTCCCTTCCTGTCTCATACTCACACTCAGGCTGAGTGGCCACCTTGATGGGCTGAGAGCTCTCCCCTGGTCCCCACTCGTTGTAGGCCACGACTCGGAAGGTGTACATGGCTTCTGGCTTCAGGTTTCCCACAGTAAACTGAAGGGACCCAGGCTGGGATGTATTCACTGCTCGTTCCCTAGGAAATAAAAGTTGCAGGGAAAGATTATTCCCACATGAATACTTTTAGCCACAGCCTTTACTTAATGAGCAAGAGAGGGACTTCCCTGGTGGTACAGTGGTTAAGAATCTTCCTGCCAAGGCAGCGGACACGGTTTCGATCCCTGGTCCGGGAAGATCCCACATGCTGCGGAGCAACTAAGTCCGTGCACCACAACTACTGAGCCCACGTGCCACAACTACTGAAGCCCACGCGTCTAAAGTTGGTGCTCCACAACAAGTGAAGCCACCGCAATGAGAAGCCATCGCACCGCAATTAGAAGCCCGTGCACCGCAACGAAGAGTAGTTCCCACTCTCCGCAACTAGAGAAAGCCCGCGCGCAGCAACAAAGACCCAACGCAGCCAAAAATTAATTAATTAATCAATTTTAAAACAAAATAATGAGCAAGAGCAGTAAGGTAGACCAGAAGGTTGCTTACGCATTTCCTGTTGACTCTACATGTAACGCAAGACCTCGAAGGCTTACTATGGAATGTAAACTGACTGGAAGAGCCTATAAATAAATGTTGCAGGGTTCCTGGGGAGTTCAAGTTTATGCCATTCCCATGAACCTTGCATACTAAAGTCTTTTCCCTTGACACTTTACAATTTAGTCTCAAAACTCATAACAAAGAGCTAGTAAAATAAGAAGAAGCGTCTGGAATGTAGGCAGGAAGATGCGTTTCGTAAACATTCAGCTAATGACAGAAATCAGGGTTTTGATTATTCCACAAGTCAGTCTTTGTCAGTACTGTCAACAAATGCATTTATGCATTTTCCTTCATTGTAGGAAAGGAAAAGGCAGATGCCAAGTGTTGATGTGTACAGAGCTTGAGGTCCTGTGGTTATGTTAAGTGAAATTTAGTGAAAGGAAGTAGATGCCCTTCCTCGTGAGGAGAAAGTACAACACATGACAACTTGCCTTTTCTTCAAGCCACAACTACATGTGTCCAATTTATTTTCCAGTTAAAAACTTCCTCAGAGGCTCCAAACAAATGAATTAATCTGCTGATCATGGTGAGATTTATAGTACATATTAAGAGAAGACAAATCCTATGGATATGGATGCTGACATATAAGAAACAGGAACTCCTCAAGTATGCTTTAAGGACATACATGATTCTAGACATTTATATCCTCATTGGTCTCGTACAATTGAATGTGAAGAAGGAGTTCCTTCTAAGCCACTTAACTGTTTCTTAAGGTTTCTACGTCTAGATGATATCTCTTGCATCTCAGTGGAATTATATATTCATTTTAATTTTACCATTCAGTTTTATTTTGTTTGGGGAGATATTTAAAATAAAACCTATTTTGCTGCCAGGGCAAATTAAGCTTCCAAAGAGAAAAGTGAAAACAAAGTTCTATGGGCATGAATGGTGATTGCCGGGCATATATACACGCTTAATTTGACTGATATGACAGAGACTGGCTGGCTCCTCCTCAAACCCATTTCTCCTTCTTCAGGTACTAGACTGTATGTCCTGGCCCCCCGAAGCCAAGATGAGGCCATGTGACTGGGTCTAACCAATGAGTTTGAGTGTACACAATGTGTGCTGATTCCAGGCCTGGCCTTGAAAAACCACATATGTGGCAGGCAGACCTTGGAAGCCATACACAGATGATGGAGAAGTCAAATTTTTGCAAGAATTCTGGAGAAGACCTGGGAGAAGAACTGCCTGTCAATCAGGAACATCCTTTTTCTATAATACTTTACAGAGTCAAACAGATTAGAGCCATTATAAATTTGAGGGCTTGTTATAGCAGTTAGCATTAGTTTATCCATTACCGCTCACAATTAAAATATGCACGCTGGGTGGTTATCAGGGGCAAGGTGGAGGGAGGGACGGGATGCTAGTATTTAATGAGTACAGAGTTCAGTTGGGGAAGATGAAAAAACTCTGGAGGTAGAAGGTAGTGAGAGTTGTGCCACAAGGTGAATGCAATTAATGCCATAGAACTCTACACTTAAAAATGGTTAAAACTGTAAATGCTATGTTTTGTATATTTTACCACAATAAACAAACAAACAAAAAACAAAACACCCTGTATGAATCTGGATATAGCGCAAGGTTTAGGTATTCCTTTACAAGTACTGTGTTAATTTGCTGCAAGGCTGAATTGTGACTTATAGTGGGGGAGGGATCTGGGTGGGATTCAATAGTGACTTATCGTAAGTAGGAGTAAGAAACATCAGATAGGGCTCCCATGTACCACACATCACACTGATCTATTCTACCAAACTAAGATTATTCAGGCCAATACATTGCTTTTTAAAAGAAAACCCTCATAATCAGATTGTATGCCTTGTGGATGTAGACAGTTTTGCATATTATTTTCTTTCAGCAGAATATTTATATGCATTATCTCCCTTTTTATATAAATAGGATGGTTTTATTATCATTATTTTATAGATGTAAAAGTGAGATTTAAAGAAACAACTTTTTTTTTTAAAGGACTCACAGTTAATGAATACCACCGTTAAGAATGAAATTCGGGACTTTATCCTCTAGATCCAGTATTGGTATCATTCAACAATAGGGGAAAACAAGGGGCCTATTTGGATCATGGGTATTTTGCGTAGAAGACATGAGCTCCTAAAGGGAAAGAAGAGACACCTGGGCATTCAGAAACCACTGGGAGAATGAGTGTAATTATCATCTGTTATGGGTCATTTCAGGATGTATTTTCTAAACCTTCAAGCAACATATTTGTCACTGAAGGTCAGATCTGCATACCAAACTCCTTGAGTATCTATAAGGAAGGACAGCTTTCATAACTGACTTTATTCTTATAACTACTGAATAATTTAGATGAAATAGCTGTGTTCTAGGACAAGCTGGCATAACCCCTTGAAAAGGCATTCTTCAAAGGAAAAAGAGGCAAGAACATCTGGGCATGTCCAGGTAAGAATGTCTAAGATCATATAATAGAAACATTACTCACATATAAAAGGGGATGCTGGATTTTATTACAAGGAAGGGAGTTTCAGGTTCTTATAATCTCCAGCAGCCTCCAAAAATATCCCAGATTACTAATGGTCATGAAAAAAAATTATATTCATTGATATGGACAACTGATACTTCCTCAGTGTTAACAGAGTATGAACAAAGCATCTTTAGAAAACACTTCCATGGTAGTGATCTCAGCCCTTCCTCCAACCAGATGCTAGCACTGCCCTAGATTTACCACTAGTTTCTTCAATGTGGGCTCTTAATGGTCTTAAACAACAATTTAATCTAAACATTTCCATTTTATGTGCCAATTTTCAGAAATCTGCTTATCCAATCAAACTGAGGTCACATCAAAATGCTATGTAGACTATGGAGTGGATTCAGGATTTTTAAGCCTGGGATTGTTGTCTTGATTTTCTCATTAACTTATCTGAGCCTCAGATTTCTCAAGTGCAAATTGGTGCTATAAAAATGTTTACCTCATAGAGTTTCTAGAGAATTCAGTGAGATGCTGTATGTGAACCATATAAAGCAGTAGGCATGAGACCTGGTGCTCAGGGAGTCTTCCATATGTGGCAGTTATTACTGCTATTATTTCTATTATTATAACAAAATACCACCACAACCTCATAGGAAATAAGGGTTCTTGAGTTCAAGAAGAGGACCTTTCCTCAATCTGAAGAAATTAATGAGGTACAATCATGAAGAAAAACACATATTGATATTTTCTATCAGATTAATATTGTTTACAGAGATAAGTCAAATCAAAAAAGTAGTCATATTCACAGACATAGGGAACAGACTTGTGGTTGTCAACGGTGGGGTGTGGGGAAGGAATGGATTGGGAGTTTGAGAGTAGCAGATGCAAACTATTGTATATAGAATAGATAAACAACAAAGTCCTACTGTATAGCACAGGGAACTATATTCAGTATTCTGTGATAAACCATAATGGAAAAGAATGTATATATATATGTACAACAATCACTTTGCTGTACAGCAGAAATTAGCACAACATTGTAAATCAACTATACTTCAATAAAAAAGTGTAGTCATAACTAGAGGCATTGAACAAGTTTCAATAATGAAACTGGTAATATTTTTTAAAGGGAAGAGGCTTTGCTGACCTCAACGGAGAAGGAATAGGTGTGCTCCGAGTTCCACAGCATAGTCGGACAGCCCCATGATATCTTATGCCCACACTGGTGTCTGGGCTTTGTTGCTGGGCTGTTGTCTTGGCTTTCTCATTAACTTATCTGAGCCTCAGATTTCTCAGGTGCAAGCTCTGATGCTTTCTTGGGTCCTACTGGGGCAACATCAAACGTGATACCAATGCATTCTAAGACAATGGCATTTACTGCCATGTCACCCTTCACAGATTTCTTCAAAGATTCGCAGGTGGCTTTTGATCACCCCATTTGTTCTTTAACAGCTGAAAACAAACCATCGCAAATCATTTCCCAACAAGTAAGTAAAATCTAAATTTGGAAGGGCAGTTTGTTACTCTCGTTTCTCTGGTTCCACAATAGGGCAATGCCAGCCATGTAAAGTAAACTCTCCATAATCTCTGTGTTTAGACAGTTAGTAATTAGGATTTTGTCTAGCTCACTCTAGTCCATGATCCTCTGTAAGTGGGCAGATACCACACTAGGTTCTGAAGAACAGAGAACAGTAGACGTCAGGACTTTGCCCAGTTACTGTGTTCGGGCGTCGTGACTGTCACCGCACCAACCACTCCTGGGAAAGCAGCAGGGGCCCAGGCTGCTTCTCTATGAAGTTCTCTCCTATAACTCTGAAGACATAATTTACCCCTCAAATCCGCAGAGCTTAGCATCATGGTCTGTGTTGGTAGATGTACTGTCAGACAGAGCTTCATTACTCCATTTCTTTTCTCCTTGACTCTGAGTTGGTAGTGTGGGGTTCAGGCAAGTTCAAGATAAAGTTGACTGAAGTAAAGGAAGTAAATCACCTGGGCTTTCTAGAATCCATTCACTGCAAATTCATTCATTGAACATCCGAATAGAGAATAAATTATAAAGTCTGTCTCCTTCTGCTGGCTGAAAAAGATGTAGGCAACTTGCTTTCTTTGACCTTTACATGGAGACCAAGAGTGTGTTAGTAAGAAGCATCTCTTTCTTGTAAATTCTGGTTCTTGGTGCTTTGGTTTACCTGGTTGAGCTTTCTTGGAAGATAACTACTGTGTTCTAAAAGCATACATTCTAACCCAGTAACAATACTTCTGCTGCTTTGCTGAGATCAGGCATTTTGTTTAAAGTCTTTTTAGACGCTGATACATTTTTTTTTTTTAAAGTTAACCTGGTAGTTTATTTATTTATTTATTTATTTATGGCTGTGCTGGGCCTTCGTTTCTGTGCGAGGGCTTTCTCTAGTTGCGGCGAGCGGGGGCCACTCTTCATCACGGTGTGTGGGCCTCTCACTATCGCGGCCTCTCTTGTTGCGGAGCACAGGCTCCAGACGCGCAGGCTCAGTAATTGTGGCTCATGGGCCTAGTTGCTCCGTGGCATGTGGGATCTTCTCAGACCAGGGCTCGAACCTGTGTCCCCTGCATTGGCAGGTGGATTCTCAAACACTGCGCCACCAGGGAAGCCCCCTGATACATTGTGATTCAGGGAGTCAAACATGGTGGCATGGAATGCACCCTTAAGCAGTATGCATTGAAACCTAACTCTGGTTAGGCTATACTCTCCCGTGCCTGGATCTGGCCCCTGCTCTGGTTCCTACTTACAATGTATTACATTATAATAGCTTTTCCTAGTTCTTTTGTCATTGGTCCTCCCACTTCTGTCTTCTGTTGACAAAGATACTCTTCTAACATACATCATCTGTCAACTCCATGCCCAAAACGTCATGCTGGCTGCCATTCTATCATTAATGCAATCTCCACTCCTTGGGACAAGATTCAAAGACTTTGAAGATGTGGCCCAAACCTTTACGCACTCATCTGCAATGGGTCACTCAGCTCCACCACACCCTATCCATCCCTACCTTTGTCATTCTGACTTTCATTAATTTTGTTTTGCTTTATTTCGATTACCTTGGAGTTACCTTCTCCTGACTCAGTTCCTTCTCAGTTTGGCAAAAGCTCATTCATCCTTCAAATCCGATTCAAATGAAATCTCCTGACTGGAGCTTTCCTACCATCATGTCCTCTGATTCAAGCAGCATAAAATATTATCTCCTTTGTGCTTTTGTTGCTCTTGATTTACACGTCTACTGCAGCCCATTTCACGTTGTGTTGACAGACAGGTCTGTCTCTTTGACTCAACTGTGAACTATTTTAGAAGAGAAGTCATATTCCGTTCATATTTTATTGACACTCAGTCTATATACCCACTGCAGATAAAGAATGCCTATGCTGCTGGTGCTCACATTTAAAAAAAAAATGAATGCATAAATAAATGTAAAAATTTTAATAGACTAATTGGATAACATCTTCACATAGTGTGATCTCAGAAATGCTTAGAGAGCTGGGTTCTGTTCTGTGTTCCATCTCAACTTACTCAGGTGGCCTTCAGATGCCACTCCACATTCCTGGGTCTCATTTTCATGATTTGAGGAGTGAGATCTACTAAAAGAAGTTTTGTTTTGTTTTTTTAATCTAATATTCTTCATTGGGAATAGAAAATTACGTGTGTGTGTGTGTGAGTATTAGCTGAATTCAGCCTTTCTGTATTTACATTTCAGAAGTAAACACAGTTTACAGATTACGATGGTTCTGTTTCTTAGTGGATCATTTGTAACCTGTCTCCAGCATACATGTTAAGAAAACACATATCCTCCTAAGGGCTAAGTACAGCGGGGCGTTAACATTTAGTCACAGCTGTGAGCTGAGCAACAAACCCTGTCTTGATGTACCAAATGCCTAATTAGTTGCTTCAAGAAGGAAGAGTTCTATTAATGTTCCTTTGTAAGAAAGGACCTATGGTATTTTTGATGGAAAGATTTTTTAACATCTTTTGATCCACTCCACTTTCATTTTTATTTCCTCAGTGAGAGCAAGAAGGGTGCAATGATGAGAGGATTTCAAAGCGGAAATATGCTGGTCACTGAAATAGGGCCCAAAGTGACAGTGGCAACAACCACCCAAATGCCACACCCTTTCTTACCCCAGAACCATAGACTTTGGAATCAGTGTTATCTTGAAGGGAAAGTAGGTTCAGAGGTGATCCACCCCCAGACAAAGCATGATGGGGGAACAGAGATCTTCTTGGTCAGAGGTATTTCCACTAAAGTTTGGTTAAAAATTGTTTTTACTTGAACTGTTTAAAACACACACACACACACACACACACACACAGTCAGAGGAACAGGCTTTAAAAATTTTTGCCTTAACATAGTCTCTGTTGCCGCACCTAGAACACATCCAAAAGACTACTGCATCCAATAACTACTGCAACAACAAATAAAAAAGCTACCTTTTCATAGAAAAAGAAAAGTTTTGGATTCAAATTATTTATTTTGTTTAGTTCCAGCCAATGCTCCCCTAATAAATATGAGTCAGTTCTGGGCCCTCTTCTCATTTTGTTTTACGGGGATGGCCCATCTTCTCCTTCCCTAGCTGCTGTTATCATCTACATGCTGACAAATTCCTGATATGTTATCTCCAACCCAAACTTCTCCTCTGGGCTCCAGGTTCCTATTTTCAAGGCTCTGCTTGACATTCCACCTTGAATGCTGAAAGGTATGTCAAACACGACATGTCTGAAACTGAATTTCTGACCTTCATGCTCAAACCTGGATCTTTTCCAGCATCCTGATTTCAGCAAATTGCCCCACCATCTGTCCATCTAAATAAGCTGAAACCTCTGAACTATGCTTGAAAACCCCCTCTGTCTCACCATTAATGACCAATCTTTTACCTTGTTCTGTCCATTTTGCTTCCTAAATATTTCTAGATCTGTCACTGCTCCATCTCCACTGATACACTCTTAGTCTTGCCCACCTACTAAACATGACTAAACTGCTTCCAAGAAGACTGTTCCCTTCTCGATCGTTTCCCACACAGTTCTGGACACATTGTCAACTCACAAGTGTATAATGGGTTGTTCATTTACATGTGGAAACTGTCGATGACAGGTTTTATATTGCAATATGCATGAAGGCCACGGGAAAAATTAAACCACTCATTTTGAGGTAAAAAGGACAGGGTTTTACATTTTGCAGAGAAGCAGAGTGAGAGGAGGGCTGACTCTGCCCTGCTTTAAGCCAGAGCCAGAAAGTGGTTGGATTCTGAGTCTTGTTCTCTTTCCATCACAACACGCTCCCTTCACAACAAACTTCATCTGCTGCCCGGTCCTGAACTCTGAGGAGCAGGGAAAGAATATGTACACACCGTGTTGAAAATGTAACGCACGATGAATTCTAAAATGAATCCTCCCTGTCAGTCATGAAAAGCTGGTCTCTAATCCCAAGCAGTGAGCAGGGGTTTCCTGAGGCGGCATAAAACTGTGTAAAGCATACAGCGCTGCAAGTTGGAAGGCCCTGTCCAGTCTTTGTTCTGCCACAAAATAGGCGTGTGACCTTCAGCAAGTCAGGGGCTATCTTGGAGCCTTCCCTGCTTCATTTGCAAAAAGAAGATACCAGTCCCTTATCTGCCTAAGTCACGTGGTTATTGTGAGGATTAAACTGAATGATGCCTATGAAAGTGTTTTAATTCTCTCATCTGAACTCCCGCAGTACTTTATATGTACGTCTTTTAGGAAATATCTTTTACTTTGTGTGGTATAGTAAAGAGATCACTGGATTAGAAACCTGCATTTAAATCCTGCTTCTAATATTTCCTAGTTGTGTAGCTTCTTAGGCAATGCTTTGTAGACATTCTCAATTGAGCCACACAAGCTCATTTGTAAAATAGAGATTATCATACCTGCCTTATCTGAGGATCAAATGGGCTAATGTTTGTGAAAGTGATAAAGTTCTCTCTAAATATGAATTGGGAAATACCTGTATTTCACTGATTGTTCACTTCCAACCCACACCATAGTTAGCACGTGGCACTAAATAACAAAAAGTTGAGTGCTTTCAGTGTACCAGGCAATGAGCAAGTGCTTTAAGCACTTTTTCTTAACTTCGTTTAATACTCATCACAACGTTACATGTCAGGTACTATTAGTATTCCACAAGTGGAAATGAAGGCACCAGTAATTGCCCCAAGGCCACACAGCTAGTAAAATTCTGAGCCAGGATTGCAACCCAGGCCGTTCAATTTCACAGCCCCAAAGCCTTAACCTTGTGAATACACTGAGTCACACTCCACACGTAATATTAGATTATTGAATGGAAGGTATAACGTTCTATGCACACATAAAAAGTTTGCTACTGTGTTTTATATACGGTAAATAAATGATGCAAATTAACTTTGCCATTGAATCAGAAAATTATCAGAAAGAAGCCTACAGAAGAAATCCATGTCATAAGTCTGAAAATATCAAGAAAGCTTGGTTCTCTTCTAGATTAATCCACTAACTGCTGGAAACAAGCAGGTATAGGGATTGAGAACACCTGTTTTGGAGTCAGGCCTGCATTCAATCCTGGTTCTACCGCTTGCTAGCTATATAACAGAGGTGTAAACCTCTTTAAGCCTCATCTGGATAATGTTTTGCTGTAAGGATGAAATAAGATAATTTATATAAGATGCTTAGCCTGGTATCTGGCACAGTGAGTACTCAATAAATGCTTGCTCTCCTTATGGAAGCTTACTCCGTGGCCTTAGGGATGCAAATGACCCCTTCCCTGGGCATCAGTAGCAGGAAGTTGGGCTATGATTCCGAAGGTCACTTTCCATTCTAACGATTTTTAGGTACTAGTAGGAGACAGCTGGATATCTGCGAAGCAATTGCGTCTCTGTGAATTCTGGCTTTCAGATTCTAGAATTTATGCCGTCCTCTGACTTATGAAATGAAAGCTCCTGAGGGGCTGATCAAAAAATGTTAACTGTGGCACTTGCATTATTGACACCATTAACTAGTCAGATAGATTAATGATAATCTGAGCTAGAGTAATTTGCCTGACAAAGCCATTGCAAATCTGAGGCAAATGTTAAATCCACTACCTTTTAAAAAGCTATTGTGTTAAGGGGCTAAATAAACCTATATGAGCAAACAAGCATCACAGCTAATCGCTCAGAGACATATGGCATATATTTGTTCTAACTGAGAGCCAGAAAACAGAAAATGAACAAAGATATTGGAATCAAATTTCAAAATCAACTTTTTGTTTCTCAACTTAAAAAGTTTTTACTGAATTGCAGTCAGCTTTTCATCTTCCTCAGTAACACAATTTGTTTTTACTGGTTGAGGAAAAATCTATTAAGAATATCACATTTGTCTCTCTGCCACTTTTATCATATCAGTTCCAATCAGGAAATGTCTATAGAAGTCAGGAGACTAGACACTTGGATATGGAATTATAAATAAGATCTAGTCTCAATCATTGGGGAGAGAAACACACATGTAATCAAACTAACACAAAACCAGATACAAGGTGCCACATACTACAATAGTGATGTAATCAAAGTGAAAGGGGAGGATAAAGGAGAAATCGATGACTTCTGACCTGGAGGACCATGTAGAGTTTCACATGGTGACTGACATTTCAGATGGACCTTCAATTCAACAACTATTCTGTGAGTGTTTACTCTGGGTTAGGTATTGCTCTAGGTGCTGAGAAGAGCTCAATGAATAAAAGTGATAAAAATATCCCTGCCCACATAATGCTTATATTCTGGTGGTGAGAAAGGGGATTCAGGAAACAATAACTAAAACATAATAATGCAGTGGTGAAAAATAAGAATGAAAAAGGACACTGGGAATGCTAGCAGTCAGGTAAAACCTCCAAGAGAAAGTACCATTTCTGCAAAGACTTAATGAAAGTTAGAGAATGATCCATGTGGATGTCTGAGGGGAGGAACATTCTAGGCAGACTGAAGAACTAGTACAAAGGTCCTGAGGGAGAAGGATTCTTGGTATATATAGGAAATACAGAGAAGCCAGTGAAACTGGAGAGGAGTGAGCAAATAAGAACACAGTAAACACAGTAAGTGATGAAGTTGGGAAGGTGAAAAGGGGTCAGATCAGGAAGGATTTCTGATTATTCTCTGAATGAGACAGGAAGTCATTGGAGGGTTTTGAAGATGAGAATTGACACAATCTAACTTGTGTTAACTCCAGGTTAACTCCAGCTGGTATGGTAAGAATAGACTTGAGAGGTTTTAGCAATAGTTCACATGAGACCCAATCGTAGTAAAAAAGAGGTAAGAAGTGGCAGGATTCCGTATATGTTTTATTTTCATTTATTTATTCGACTTCTTTTTTATTATGGAAAATTTTGAGCAATACAAAATTAGACAGAATGATAGGATGGACCACTTTATTCCCATCACTCAGCTCAAAATAAATCACAAAAGCCAGTCTTTTAGTATTATTTTGTAGCAAATATCAGGTATCCTATTGTATCAAGGATTCAGGAGATATTTTGACAGTACTGCCAAGACTTGATGATGGATTTGATATAGAGTGTGAGAAAAAGAGAGGACCTAACAATGACTCCAAGGACTTTGGCCTGAGTAATGAGAAATATGCAGATTACACTGAGATGGAGGAACCTCTGGAATGATAAAGTTTTGGAAAGGGTTTGAGACTGAAGGAAAATGGGTATTTAGTTTTGTTTATAAGTTTTAGATGCTCATGATAAATCAAAGTTGAGAAATCAAGCAGGAATCTGGATATATGATTCAGAATTGCAGGTAAAACGTCAGGGTCAGATATACAAATCTGGAAGACATCAACATAGTGACAGAATATAAAGTCACAAACTGGATGAAGCGAGATTTCCAAAGCCTGAGTCCTAGGGCAATTCAGTACAGGTCAGGGAGATTAGGAGTAAAAGAACCTAAAAATGAGTGGCCAGAGGGACTGGAATAGAACCAGGAGAATGTATGTAATAGAATCCAAGGGAAGAATATGTTTCATGAAAGGGGAAGTGATCGAATGTGACAAAATTTGCTAACTATCCAAGTAATGAGAGGACCAGGAATTGACTATTGGGTTTAGCAACATGGATGTCACCTGGTAAACCTCGATAAAAACAGTTTCAGTGAAATACTAGGGACAGAATCATAACTGGAATATGAGGTAAGGTATTGGAGTGAAGTTAGACAACTCAAGGTATGTTGCTATAAAAGGGAACAGAATGAAGTGATAGGAAGAGAGAAATGCGATTGAGAGGGATGATTTGTTGAGATGGAAAATACAAATACATGCTTGTATGCTGATGGGCATGATACCCCGACGTGGGAAACACTGATGATGAGGAGAAACACTGGGCTGAAGCTTTGTTCTTTGGTTTTCAAGAAAGGATGGGATCTCGTGCATAAGTGAATGTCTGGCCCTGTTAAGAGCATGGGCAGTTCTTTTATAGCACTTTGAGGAAAGATAGATTATATGCTTAAAGACCCACTTAGGTAAATCAGACATGGAAGCCGGTACAACTTCTATTGTGATTGCTACTATTTTCCAGGAAATTAGAAGCAAGGTCAATTAAGAATGAGGGAAAGAGGGAAGGTATTGGAGATTTGAGAAGAGAGGAAAAGGTAGGAAATATCATTAGGATCGTGTGTGAGAGAGGCTGACTGCTCTGTGCAATGCAACCCCCAGCACCATGAAGAGGCAACTTCAGATAAGTAGTTATGAATTTCAAGACTAGTCAGCACAGCTACATATTTTCTTCCAGGTATACAGCTACAAGAGTGCAAAAAAAGGTAGGTGGAAAATTACATTTACTTGAGTTGACTTTGGCCAAGAAATTAATATTAAATGAGACAGTAACAAGCAAATCATTGCTGTATGTCAGTCTTTATAATAATTGGCCATGGGGTTTTAGCTGTTTAACAAATGAAGAAAAACATGAAGGATGAGGGACAATGGAAATGCCATAGAATCAATGAATTGTAGGTCCCCATGGAATCAAGGTTTGTTGGAATCAGAGTCTTAAATGGAAGGTAGGAAAATGAGAGACTGAGATGAAAGTATGAGGTTTGAAATCAAGATCATGGAGAGGTTGCAGAGATTGGTGTTGACAAGGACCATGGTATGACCACAGGAATGACTATCCAAGAGGGTATGGAGGAAGGATCCATGGGCTTGAAAGGTAAGGAAGATATCAATAGATGAGTAAAGGATAAAATGGTTTTATTAGCAGGAAAGAGTGAGCAGCTTTGAAAATAAATGGTTCATATAAAAAGAAATGGAAACCCATTGCTGTTAATTATTACTGTTACCACCATTACCTTTGGGCCTTATTTTCAGCCTCTCTTCCATATTGTCTTTGAGCTCACACTATTCTGAGACCCTCTGCCTTTGTGCAGTGACTGCCTTGGATGCTTTACTTGAATTCTTTCAATTAGTTCTCACAGCAATTCCAAAAGGTAGCATTCATCTTCCCTTTGTCCACCACAGCAGAGAGATGTTCTTCCTGGTTTTTACATAATCAAATATACAAAACTCACATGTCTGATAAAATAGTAGTACCATTTCCAAACCCAGCCATTTGGACTTAAGTGGTATATTTTTAATCTTCATAGGTTATAGGAATCACACTCTACCTATATATAGATTGGAGATAGACTTCCATTCAAGGGAGTTTGGTAGTTATTGTGTGCATGTCTTGAAATAGAAATTTTATCATATTTAAATTTGAAACACTTTCACATTTTTAAGCAGTGCAGTCAGTGATCCAAACTGTATTTCAAAAAGATAGCTCAAGACAGTGAGGAGGATGGATTAGAAGGTGAGAAGCTATTGTCAGAGATCAGGTAAGTGATGGTGGAGATGACAGAATACAGGGGCCATGGCTGAACTGTGGCCAAGGTAGACCTGCCAGGACCTGATGACTAATGGCAGTGCTAAGATTCGGGGAGGAATAAAATATGACCTGGGGTTTCCTGCTTGGTCAACAGGATGGAAGGTACTAACATAAACCAAGAAATGTAAAGAAAAAGATACTTAAGGAGGAGACAGTGAGTATGGTTTTGGGCAGGGTGAATTTAAGATGCCTCCAGGAAATCCATGTGGATACAAGGGGGCAAGAATTCTTACCTGTTTTCACAGCTGCATGCAAAGAACTTACAAGACTTCTCATAAGGTCACAGAGTTAAACAGTTGCAGAGATTCCACTAAAACAAATGCCTGCTTCTTCAGGTAATGAATGATCTTAGGGAACATACGTATATTTCTTTCCTTTCATTTTAAAGTCAGGTCAAATTGTAAAAGAAAATAGAAACTTAAAGATATACTTTGCTGCTGTGAACTGGAAAGAAAAGCATTTTGAGACGCAGCATGAGAGAAGTTGCAGTGTGCCATCCGATCATCACACTGCAGCATTTTGAGCTAAATACCACTCCAGCCAGCCGAAACTGTACTGTGCCTTTCAAATCATGAAGGGTTCCTCCAGGCCATTATATGTTTAAAGCACTCACAGGTTTGAGAGACTAAAGCCTCACACTTGAATCCTGGCTCCGCCCCCCAACTCCCATTGTTCTCAATAGGCACTGGAAGGCTTGTGACAGCCATCCCATCTAGTCTCTTCTTCTCCAGAAGACCGAATAGTGATAGTCAGGATCAGTGTGAGCTCAGCCTTGTCAACAACTAGGTCCTACCAGATTTGTCCTTTCTCTGTGTCTCTCTCTCTCCTTCACTCTCTCCCTTTCTTTCTCCTTCTCCCTCTCTACTTCCCCCATGCCACCATCATCCCCCCCCCACTAAATATTCCATATATGGAGATGCATAAAACAGGTCATATTTCCTTTGGTTGGAAAACTTTACAGAAAGTGAATGCGGTCCTCATTCAAGGATGAAAGAAGGGGACTTCCCTGGTGGCGCAGTGGTTAAGAATCTGCTTGCCAATGCAAGAGACACGGATTCGAGCCCCGGTCTGGGAAGGTCCCACATGCTGCGGAGCAACTAAGCCCGTGCACCGCAACTACTGAACCTGTGCTCTAGAGCCTATGAGCCACAACTACTGAGCCCGACTGCTGCAACTACTGAAGCCCGCGCGCCTAGAGCCTGTGCTCCGCAACAAGAGAAGCCACCGCAACGAGAACCCTGTGCACCGCAACAAAGAGTAGCCCCTGCTCACCACAACGAGAGAAAGCCCGCGTGCAGCAGCAAAAACCCAACGCAGCCAAAAATAAATAATAAAATAAAATAAAATAAAATAAAATAAATAATATTAAAAGGAAAGGATGAAAGAAGAAGCTGCCACATCCCAGGAACCCCTGTGTACCACTGGATGTCCACTTTAGACTGGTTGTACATAAGAGGAGGTTTAAAATGGAAGAAAAGATGGGAAACTTGGAACTCAGCCAAGTCAACAGACAGCTATTTTATAAAGATCCTAGTTGCCCTATCAAAATCCTCATCTACTGAAGAACATAATGATGCTGTTCCCTCCCCGTGTGAGAGGCATAGGTAGGTCTGCTGAGTACATTTGAAAATAGGTGTTCTTCTCTACAGAATCTTGGGATTTAGCAACATATTGTTTCTCTGAAGCAAATTCAGCTTTCACACGCTGATCTCTTTGATCACCTTTAATCGGCAATATAAAAAAAAAACCAAAAGTTGATGAGGAGAGAAACTTACAAAATGCTTAAAAAATAGAATGGGAAGGTGCATTAAGAAAGCTTCCTAGCTTTCTGATTCCTTCTAAGTGAGATGTTTACAGAGTGGCTTTACGCTTTAATCTTAAATAAAAATTTCCAAACACTGAACATGCTTATATTCAAATATACTAGTTCAAATGCCAATAATTAATAATATATAATAATGATACCAATCACATGGGCATTTGATAAATATTACAAAATTCCATTTCAAGCAGTATGGCAAACTAGATAGTATGTGAAAATCCCTTCTGTTACAGCACACCCAAAATGCTGACAAAATTATTCAAAATCTCTTTTATTAAAAAAAAGTTATCCAGGAATTTGCTGGCAGCAAAGTAAGAGAATTATCACAGTGGGAAAGCTGACTTGCGGGCTGGTGTTTAACTGAGAGTATTTGCCTTTCAAGAGAAGTCTAGAGCTAGCAGCTTTGGAAACTAACAAGAGAAGAGACTAGGAAACAAATCTGCAGGTAAAGTTGGGTATAAGATCTGATTGGAGAACCTTGCATACAGCCAGGATCCTGAAAGACCAAACTTCAGTGGACGAACTAGAAAGTGAAATTAGCCGCATGAGAGAATTGGTGAATACATGCCAGTCTCAGTCTTAGCTTAGTTGGAACAACAAAAAAGTCTCTCTAAAAATTGCTTACCACAAGTCTGCATTTACTTATTTAAGTTGATATGTTAAAAATGGCAGAAAAACAAATGCTATCACACTTAATGGATTTTCTGATAACTAATAAAATATCAGTATGAGACCTGTATGGACCAAATATACCTTAGTGAAAATTTGGTTTAATGTGGTCTCGTTTTGGTAAAGCAAATCCTCCCCTGAGAATGTACTTTAAACCTTGGCCTCAAAAATTCCCTCAGATAAATTTCTAAGGACTAGATTTAACAATCAAGAATCACTCAAACATGGGAAGAAGTAAGCCCCCATAAGGAAGAGTCAGCAGAAACACAAAGACTGCAGATATGAGTGATCAAATATAGAATATAAAATAAGTGTAATACATTTAATTAAATGGGGTGTCATACAGTTTATTCTTATAGATTGGAACTAACCAATATCTATCATAGACTTACAAATCAAACTTCAAAGCCTTAAAACCAATATCTATCATAGACTTACAAATCAAACTTCAAAGGCTTAAAACTGTGAAACATCTTAAAGAAAAAATGATGAGGAAAAAACCCAAAAAAACAAAAAACAACAGTAGACTGTAATCTTGAAATGAGACGCACACAGCTCACTTTTAGTTAGACAATAATGATATTAAGAACTTTTAGCAAATACTAGATACTCTTGAATGACCTTTGTAAATGCAACCTAATTTAATCCTAACAAAAACCTTCAAGGTAAGTACTATTATTTCCTCTTTATTAAAGAGTGAAGTAAGGTTTAGAGAAGTTATGTCATTTTCTTGAGATCACGTGATGTTAGTGACAGAGCTGAGATTGCACCCTGCCACACTGGTTCTCCCACACTTGGTTCTATCAATACACAGCCCAATTCTGTTCTCTGCTTACCACTTTGAAACTCAAGGAAATTAAAAAAACAAAAACTGATAGCATATATTTATATGCTTGTCTTTTTTCCAAGGAAGTTTTCTATACATGATTGAATTTGATTCTGTACACAATCCTGCCTTAAAAAAAACCCCACACAGGCAACAGAGACATGTTATCTCCACTGAGTAATGAGTGAAGGGCACAGAGGAGAGACTTCCCATAGCCTCCAAAGTTCCTGCTCAACATCTCCCACTGCCATCACGCCACAGTCTACATTTAAAGACCTGGTGGATTAGGCTGAACTTCATTGGTAGTACCTACCTGTTGTCACCTTCTCTGGAGTAAAAAACCGTGAAGGTTTGAATGTTCCCTTTTGCTTCTGTGGGTGGGCGCCAGCTGAGACGGACAAACCGACTGGAAACCAGGACAGGGACCACGTCTCTGGGAGCAGAAGGGAGGATGCTGGAGCTCGGGATAGCTAAGGAGGAAGGAGAGGAGGCTGTCAGAGGTGTTGGGACATGGGTAGGAAATGCATAGGAAGGCAAAGAAGACCCGTTAGCAAACATAGAATGGTACCTTCCCATAGATTCTAAAGGAAGGAACAAAAGAGAAAGAAAAGAAACAATAAGTGGAATCAAAGGTATTAGAGTGTATATGTTAATCCCAAACTCCTAATTTATCCCTCCTCCACCCCTACTATATATAAAATAGATAACCAACAAGGACCTACTGTATAGCATGGAGAACTATACTCAATATTTTGTAATAACCTATATGAGAAAAGAATCTGAAAAAGAATATATATATATATATATATATATATATATATATATATCTGAATCAGTTTGCTGTACACCTGAAACTAACACAACATTGTAAACCAACTATACTTCAATTAAAAAAAGAAAGGGGGACTTCCCTGGTGGCGCAGTGGATAAGAATCTGCCTGCCAATGCAGGGGACACAGGTTTGATCCCTGGTCCGGGAAGATCCCACATACCGCAGAGCAACTAAACCCATGTGCCACAACTACTGAGCCTGCGCTCTAGAGCCTGCAAGCCACAACTACTGAGCCCGCATGCTGCAACTACTGAAGCCCACGCACCTAGAGCCCATGCTCTGCAACAAGAGAAGCCACCGCAATGAGAAGCCCGCGCAATGCAATGAAGAGTAGCCACCGCTCGTTGAAACTAGAGAAAGCCCGCGTGCAGCAAAGAAGACCCAACGCAGCCAAAAATAAATAAAATTAAATCTTTAAAATTAAAAAGAAAAAAGATGTATTAGAGTTTCTTGGGGTTTATAAAAGATTGGCAAATTAATAACATATGCTTCTACTGCATATTTGTCCAGTTTCTATTACTAAAGAGGTCCATGACAATAAGGAAAAATGTTCTGTTAGGGCATGAAACAGGGAAACATAGACTTAACGAGCTTTTTTTTTTTTTGCTGCACTGAGCTGCTTGTGGGATCCTAGTTCCCCAACCAGGGATCGAACCCAGGCCCAAGTTATTGAAAGCGCCGAGTCCTAACCACTGGACCACCAGGGAATTCCCTACAAGTATTGATAAATGCTTCAGGTAACCACCTAGATATTACAAAACCTTACTCCACTCAGATGGAGCCCATTTACACTGTTTTAGATACAATTTGAAGGACCTTGTTTTTGTATTTTCAAAGATCAGAGAAAATTACAAGTAGCAAATTAAATGTTGATGAGCGATAAAAAGTAGAAGCAGTTCTCATGGACTACCTGCTAGTAGAAGAAATGACAAAAAAATTCCACCAGACATCAAGATGTACCATTGTACCATGCTTGTTTAGTATCACCATATTTATAGCCAAATTTAATGATTGTTATTTATAGGAATAACTGAATCATCCACAATGGGAAAACTGGTTTTTCAAACACCTGAGGCATTTATAATCTGTAATAGATGTTTGTAATAGATGTGTGTGTGCGTGTGTATGTGTTTGTGAATTCATAATTTATATTTGCTGGATATCTCTATTTTATTCTTATTTGCTCAAGTTCCCAAGTCTAAAGAACATGTATTTCATTTTGACAGGTGATTCCTAGCCCCAAAGCAGAAGTACCCATGTGTCTACATTTAGTCTTCAAACTGGCTTTTGTGGGCCATTTTCTCTAGTTTCTTACTGAAGTTCAGTCTCCATTCTTGCATTTACTTTCTCCAGGGGCTGGCTGAGTGGGCATTCCTGCCATAAACTAAACTCCTGTTAGCTGGAATATCCATTTGGGGCGTGGGGGGAATACCGCATTTCCCAATGGTTCCAGAAACTATCAGTTTACAGTACATACCAGTTAGAACCAGAAACAGAGGTTCTCAAGAACTGCAAAAAGCTTTCAAAGTTATTTCTGGCTCCATAGATTCTAAGCCAACTTCTTCGTAGATACAATTTCCCTTGCTTTCTTTCTTTTTTTAAAAAAAATTTTTATTGGGGTATAGTTGATTTACAATGTTGTATTAATTCAGGTGTACAGCAAAGTGAATCAGTTATACAGGTACATACATCCACTCTTTTTTATATTCTTTTCCCATATAGGTCATTACAGAGTATTGAGTAGAGTTCCCTGTGCTATACAGTAGGTCCTCATTAGTTATCTATTTGATATATAGTAGTGTGTATATGTCAATCCCCAATCTTCCAGTTTATCCCTCCCCTTGTTTTCTTGATCAGCACAGTAATTGAAATAAACGGAAGACTGATGGTAAGCTAGTCGATCTTTTATGGCAGGGTAATAAGAGGAGGGGGAGAGATTGATTACTGGATAGGGAGCATCTCTTTCAAAAATATGGGTGATATTAAGCCTCTTGACAAAAACCTTTGCTTCCACACACCATGGACAGCTCAAACTAGCACACTGAAGTGAATTTATCCTCTCCCCCTCAGCCTGCTTCTCTTCCTGGGCTGCTTAACTCAGTTGTGTCTACACTTTCTTCTCAAATCTACAGCCTAGAATCCTGAAATGTATCCCCTATTCCCAACTCACCCTCACTCACGCCTTTGAGGATTCCCCTTCCTGGACATCTGCTACATCTCCTCTCTCTTATCTCCACGTCCACACTCCTATCCATGCTGTCGCTGTCATTCTCTCTCAACAGACTCACCACAGCTGTCTTCCAGCTCCTCTGCTTTCCTTCCACTCACCTCCCTCAAATGTATTCTCTGTACAGCATCCAGAATCAATGTGTCAAAAGACACACCTGCTCATATCCCTCTACTATTTCTCCTCGGTGTCTGCTCTTTACCTCAGAGAAACTCTAAACTTCTCAATCTGCCTGTTGGCCTTGCTCCTGTTTACCTTTTTTCTTGGTTTGGCTTCCCCCGTCAAGAGGCCCTAAGAAGCGGATTTAAGTGCACATACTTTATTTGGAAGGTGATCACAGAAAAGACCAGTGGGGACTTGGGAAGAGAGACCAGGCAGGGAGGGAAGGCTAGAAAGAGTGAGTTATCCGACTGGTTGTCATTCAGGGTAACTCAAGGGCAACCTTACTGGAGACTCTGCGAGACAATGCAGCACAGGACTCTAGAGAAGTATGTCCCTGAGGGAAGCACGTTGGGGGATTTATCTACCCACTCTTCCTCCACCATAGGCTGAGCATAATCCCAGGGAAATAACCTTCCTGCACAGTAGCCTCATGTGTTCTGTTGCCAGAAAAATAACAGCTTTGGGCAGAGGCTTGCATGTGTCCATATCAGCTCTACTCATTCAGCAGATATTCACAGAGCGCCTATCCTATGCCAGCCCTTCTTCTAGCGCAGAGGAGATGAGGCCATTGTTCTCATGGGACTCACATGATGTGCCCTGGCTTTTTGATGCTTACACTGAACATGCTCTCTCCAGGCTGAACCCCTGGCAGTTCCCCAGGGCTTTTGCACAGGCAGTTCCCACTCAAGCCCATCTCATTCACTTAAATCCTACTTTCCTCTTGAATTAGTTTAGATGGGTTTCCTCTGGAAAGACTGATTCAAAGTTTTTGTCAAATAGCTAACAGACATATAGTTAATATCTATAATAAAAAAGAATGCCTGAAAATCAATAAAATAATGAATAACTTTATTTAAAAATAGGGTTCAACCTGACAATAATAAAAGAAATGTGCATTTAAACAAAATCTAAAAAAAAAAAAAAATCTGTCAGAATAAACTATTTAAAAATCTGTCAGGGACTTCCCTGGTGGCACAGTGGTTGAGAATCCACCTGCCAGTGCAGGGGACACGGGTTCGATCCCTGGTCTGGGAAGATGCCACATGCTGCAGAGCAACAAAGCCCATGTGCCACAACTACTGAGCCTGTGCTCTAGATCCTGTGAGCCACAACTACTGAAGCCCGCATGCCTAGAGCCCGTGCTCCGCAACAAGAGAAGCCACCACAATGAGAAGCCCATGCACCATAATGAAGAGTAGCCCCCGCTCACCACAACGAGAGAAAGCCCACGTGCAGCAATGAAGACCCAACACAGACAAAAATAAATAAATAAATATATTTTTTTTAAAAAAGCTTTAAAAAAAAAAATCTGTCAGAGTAGCACGACTCTAAAGACATTCATATAAAACGTTGGCTAGTGTATAGCACCCTCATGTTACCAGCTGAAGTTTGTAAGAGTACAATCTTTTTTAGAAGTCAATTTGGCAAAATACTTCAAAATGAAAAATATTCATACCACTTGACCAAACATTCTCATGTCTGTAAATTTATCACTTCAAAAATAGCAAATACCCCCTTTATCAATGAATCCATGTTAAAATCACAGATAGCATGTTTCCTCAAAATGTAATACCTATACATCTCACCACTTTAAAGAAAATGGGATCCTTTTATTTATTTATTTATTTTAACAAAAGATTTTTTAAAAACAAAATGTGAACAATGATGGCTTGGAAAACTCTTTTGAGAATTTTCAAGAAGTTAGAAAGATAAGTTTTCAAAGAACAGGAAAGAAACTTTCAAATCCTTTTCCACCAAGAGCACTCTGCTTATAGATGGTACCACATCAAAAATGAGTTGGTTTCTCCACCCATTCAGGGGCTGCCAACAAGGAGCGTGATGGGGGTCCACACAGATGCTTTTTGCTCTGGGCTTCCAAAGTGTCTTCTCACAGAGCTAGTCTAGACTCGATTTATCAGACAAAGCTCAGGAGAGAATTAATCATGGACTCCTTACCTCAATTTCAACAGTCGTTATATGAAAAGGAAGGGACACGTTTTTAACAAAGGAACAGCTTATTACTTTATACAAGAGAAATCATTTTGTTCTTACTAATCCTTCATGCTTTCTCTCAACGGTAACTTATCATCACATAAGTTCTCAATAAAGAACCAATCAGGACTTCTTTTCTTTGCTCTTGGAGGCCTAATCTCCAGTCTGGCCCTAATCTCCCTGACCCATTACTGTTGTCATGGTTACAGCTTCTTTATCTATTGTCATGGAGAAGAAGAGGCGAATTTGCCACAGTATAACATAGTTTTTTGGTTTTTTTTTTAAAGACCCTCTTTTAAAAAAATTTTATCATAGCAACATCCAGAAAGGAGGTGATTTCTTAAGATAATGTAAATCCAAAGAATAGATAGTTTTGAAACTCAAAACCAATAATAATAACATTTTTGTGATGTCATTGCAACGTCATTGATAACGATTACAATACTGGGTTAATTTTTCTGTAAAGCTATATTCCCTCTAGACACCAGAGACGCTTTCTTTCTGTTGGATTTTTAATATACAGTGTTTATGGACATTAATTTTTCTCTGAGCTTATTAACAATGCCTGACCTCCAATCCCTGTGAGACATATGAAAGATGATAAGACATATTCATAAAAACACAAAAATAGGGCTTCCCTGGTGGTGCAGTGGTTGAGAGTCCGCCTGCCAATGCAGGGGACACGGGTTTGAGCCCTGGTCTGGGAGGATCCCACATGCCGCGGAGCGACTACGCCCGTGAGCCACAACTGCTGAGCCTGCGTGTCTGGAGCCTGTGCTCCGCAACGGGAGAGGCCGCGACAGTGAGAGGCCCGCGCACCGCGATGAAGAGTGGCCCCCAATTGCCGCAACTGGAGAAAGCCCTCGCACAGAAGCGAAGACCCAACACAGCCAAAAATAAATAAATAAATTAAAAAAAAAAAAAAAAAACACACAAAAATATTTAATTTGCATTAAACATCATACAATCAACCCTGTTACTCCCCATGTCTATTTTTATTTTATAGAACTAAAATACTATAAATGTAGCCACCAGATCAGCCAGATGCTTTATTTATTGCATCTTTTTATTAGCTGGAAGATTTGATAAAAATAAAATATAAACAGAGAACATTAGTGAAATAATAGGATCATCTAACTGTGCTAAGGGCAAACATCTATGTCTTTTCCTTTTGGACTTTTTTCTTGTTGTTATTCCTTTGACACCAAACTCTAGCTTTTAATTGTCTAAATGGAGAAGTAGATAACATTTAAATTGTAGTTTGGAGTTTTTATAGTTCACAAAGTAATTTCACAAGCTTACCGAAAAAAGCTTGTCTGTATATGGTTGAAAATGACAAAGATTAACATTTTTTTTCTAAAGTTCCACATTATTTTCAAAATTCAAAGAATCATGGCTTTTGAGCTAGTGTATTACGAATTTTAATAAATCTAAGAAATGTGGACTAAAAAAATAGTGATCTGAAACCATTTTTCATTTTTGGTTAGTATGAGATAGCAATGAATGAACTGTACAATATCTCATTAAACCTAAATATTTACATGAAATAACTTACTGGATTAGTAATCTAAAAGCAAGTAACCATTATTTATTGAATGTCTATAATCTCCTATGGTTATTCTTGAAGTGAAGAATTAATTATTTTTAAACCATGAATTTTGTCTTGGGAGAGCCTGGAACTAATTTGAAGACATAAGGTATATGCATGCAAGACAATTACAAAGTTTGAGACAGTCTCTTACTTACAAACGTGTTCCATTCTAAGTGTTTTGAAAGGATGGTTGTTTAGAAATCAGAACACACTTTCTCACTAAACCATTTCTATTCTGTTCCCAGAAACCTATTTAATTCATCATTTTATAAACTATCCATAGTAAGAGTGCTATGGAGTTGGACCATACATGTATGAATTTTCTTTGGTAAATCAATGTATGTAACCAATAATTAATCCATTCAATATTCACGGATGGATGAGGACATGTAAGGCAAGGTGTGAAGGCCTGTTTTAATCCGTTTCCCAATTCCAGGGAGGAAGGCCAGCTCGGGAATTCTCCCTGCCCCCGCTTCACCCTCAAGGACCTATCTCCTCCCACCTCCAACATGGCTCCTCCCATCCCAGTCTACTGTCTCAGTTGTCTTGGGCAGCGTTAAGCCTGATAAAGGATCCAGTTGAAGGTCTCTGGGGTTGAGAAGCTAGCCTTGAGGGGTTTCCAAAGGCTTCAGTTGCAGGCCTGGTTCCTTGCTACCTCTCAGCTCTCCAAGCTGAACTTGCTGGGTTCCATGAGAACCTCATGCTTTTACCTCTGCTACTTCCGTGTGCTGAACCTGAGCTGGATGGAATTCCTCCCTCCAACTGCTTTGCTGCTCTGACCTGGGCTTCTTGAGTTCAGCCTAGGAATCACCTCACTGATCCCCATCCTGACTTAGGTGCCTCTGCTGAGCTTTCACACAAGAAGAATAAGCAGCCCCTTAGGACACGTCCTACACTGCACTGTTGTGGTCTAGTCACTTTTTTGTATCCTATCCCAAAGGATATGCTTGGTAAGAATAGGTACCAAGTCTAAACCATTCACCACAGTTTAATCCCCAAATCTAGTGCACTGTATTTAGTCACATCCTAGGCATCTAATGCATTCTTGCAGTTGTTAGCTAAATGAAAGGCTTTGCAAACTTGTGAAATTACGATGTTTAGACTTTGATTAGAAAATTTCATTTTGCCACCATGAAAAATGGGTATTTGAGATTAGGTACTGGAAGGGGACTGAGCTATCACTGCAAGCTGGTTATGCTAATCATTATTACTCTGCTAATAAATTACAAAGTGGAGTGAAAAACTGAACTCAGAGGGAGGTTTCCAGGGAATGTAGACTAGTGGTATAAGAATATTTCATTTTGGATCAAATAGGGGAAAATGTTTCTGAAATCCAACTATGTACCAAACAATGTAAAACATGCATTCATATAGGAATGTTTCTAAGAGCAATAACACTTTCATTAAGAAGCAGAAAAGAAGCGTGGAAAACTGGTTTGGCCTGACCTGTGCAGCCTTGACCTGGGGATCTGTTATAAGAAGTCTGATGCTTATCCCAGGACCACACATCAAAGAGAATTGCCAGGCCAAGGTAGTATGCTAAGAAAAATTACCTATGGCCACACAAAGAGATAAGAAGAAAAACAAATTCTGGAAAGTATTATCATTGCAGCAGAGATAACTACATCTCTCAGAGTTTAAAGGCTTTTCAAAAGACAAGATGAGAAGAAAAATATAATATCTGGTGAACTGGTCAACCATCACACGTGTGAATGAATGTGTTTACAATCTGTACATTGTATATATGTAAACGCATATGTTGTATGCTTTTAATGCTTTCTTTATTTTCACTTTGTTTATTTAGGGAAATAGCTTTTAAAGAGTTTATCCAAAATGGAGCAAGAGTCACAAGCAGTTTGTGGAGGTGGTTAATCCATCAGTTATGTAAACAAATGGTTTTGACTAGAAAACTGCAATTAAATAGACATGATGTTGGATCCCTGCTCTGACACTCTGTGACTATGTGACTCGAGAAGTTATTTAGCTTCTTTGAAGATTATTTTCCATGTTTAAAAACTGATCCAAAATATTTAACATGCAGGGTTGAGTGATGACGAGAGATGGACTTTAAGGGCTGCTCACAGCCCCTAGTGTATGATTTGTATTCAGTAAATGGTATTTTTTTTTAACATGAATATTTTCACAATAACAGTAATAATAACACCTCAGTTAATTTGGAAACTTTACAAAAGAAGAGAAACTTTCTGCAAAAGAACATTTGGGTCAAAAAGCATAGCAAGGTGCAAGTTGAAACCTAGTTAGGAAACTATAGTGAGAATAGCAAAGGGAGAACCTGGAGGGAAAAAGTAAACAGAGAAAAAAAAATCATGGTCTTAAATGTTTACACCTTGGCTCAAGAAATAACTGAAATAAATGAAGTACAATTCAACTCAAGAAATCAGGGGGGGAAGCACACAACAAATGTAGGGACCACAGGAAAAAGGATATAATGGAAGTAAAGATAAGAAATGATTGAGACCCTGGGAATGTAATGTGATGGGCTATAGAGAAGGATGGGGAGTCTTTTTTTAATCATTATTTTCTAAAAAACAAAACCAAATATTAAAAATTTTAAGAATATTCTTGTTCCCAGCATGCCTGATTATTCTGTTAGTAAAATTTCTTCTTGAATAAAATTAATTGATGCTCTGTTAGTGTGTGTGTCTGTGTGATGTGTGCATGTGTGTATGTGTGTGTGTGCATTCCAAAATGTAAATGAATATAAGGACAAAAGTGCTTTTATTCCTATAATGCATTATTAGGATTATCTAGACCAATAAGAACTAGTAATGCTTTAGCATTTCATATATGTTTGAGGTACATGTTGGGTTGAGAGTGGGCATAAGAGTAATATTTCTAAATGGTATTTTTTATTTCTCTATCTTTAGATCCAGGGAGCAGAAAGTCTGTTTTTGCTGGTCCAATGTCAAGCTGTCAGGCTGGAAATCTAGACACCCTACTGGAAAGGCTTTAAGTAGGATTTGGTCTGATAGGTCAAGTGAGCTGGGGATAAGAGAGCTTCCTATATCCAAGGACAGGACTTGGTCCCCTCCATCTCTGTGCCTATTTCCTTTATCAGGTAGCAGAGAAAAATTCATCCTTTGTTTTCCCTCTTTATCATCACACATGTCTCCTCCTACAAGAGTTTACTTCATTTCAGGTCTTCTTTCCTTCCCTGTATTTTCTTACTAATCACTGTAGCCTTTCCATCTGTCACTATTCCAGGGCTTTATGAGGCCATCTTTAATCATCTCTCCCATCAATGTCTCTCCCTGGCATCTTTCACCAACTGCAGGAGAGCTACACTTTTACCCAATCCCCAGCTCCCTTTGCTTCCATCCTTTCCCTTGAGTTTATGTCACTGAATTCCTAGTCATTGTTTATCCCTTCTCCATGCCCAGGGACCCCAAAAGTGCCATTTCAATCATTCCCCTGTCACCAGAGCTTCCTCTAGGGATAAAGACTGACAAGTGACACCTCTCCTCCCATCTCTCATGTGCCTTTATGATCATTCACCTCATCCCAACCATATGGTGCTTTGTCCCGACTGCCATGCAATCCTCTTCTCCAGCCATGGAGAACATCTAAAGAACACAAATCAGATACCTCTAAAGCTACAAATCAACATGGCAGGCTTTAAGAAGCAGTGCTTTTCCATGCAATTTCCTTTGGTAATAAGACACTATCAATGTAAAATAGCTGACAGTCTGTGTTGTTAAGGAAAAAAAAGAATTGACTCAGTGCTAGAGCATTTTAATTTTTTTTCTTGTTGTTGTTAAGTAACTGAATTCTTCCAGTAAGAAATTCAAGAAAAAGTAAGTTGAAGGTAATGCAATTTACGTAAGAAGAACTAAAGGTTTAAGCTACTCTCTTTAGTAGCATAGGTACTTTTAACAACTGCTTTTACTGTTTCAGAATAACAAGTGACAAAAGAAAAAAAAAAACCCTCAAATTTGATGGTTCAATGAGTTCTACTAATGGCAAACTTCCAACTCGGTCCATGGGATTTAAAAATTTATTTATTTTATTTATTTATTTTTGGCTGCGTTGAGTCTTCGTAGCTGCTCACGGGCTTTCTCTAGTTGCGGTGAGCAGGGGCTACTCTTCGTTGCGGTGCGCAGGCTTCTCATTGCAGAGCATGGGCTCTAGGTGCGCAGGCTTCAGTAGTTGTGGCACATGGGCTCAGTTAGTTGTGGCTCACAGGCTCTAGAGCACAGGCTCAGTAGTTGTGGCGCATGGGCTTAGTTGCTCCATGGCATGTGGGATCTTCCCGGACCAGGGCTCAAACCCATGTCCCCTGCATTGGCAGGCAGATTCTTAACCACTGAGCCACCAGGGAAGCCCCGGTCCATGGGATTTAAAATAGATTTCTAAATTATTTATTTAAGGGTACTGTGTAAGTATAGTCGTGGAAATGCTATACCAGAATGGGCTGCTTTCAATGTTCTGAAGTGTCTTTGAGAGTCACAATTTCAGACTGACACATTCACCAAATGCCATGTCTCCTACGGACAGGATGAGAATGAGTGTGAGGAGACTGAAGGCTGGGGGCACTGGCAAGATGTGGAGGTTTATTTAGCATCTGTGTGCCATACACTTGACTCTAACCCCTAGCTATTCACCCTTGAATTTTATAGCTACCAAAACAAATTAAAGGGAAATAAAAATAAAATGAATAAAGGAGGATATAAAGCAAAGATAAATTATTACTTAGTTCGATTAAGTTTATACAAGCAGAACATTATATCACTGCTATAAAGCCACCACAAAACAACAGGGGGCAGAGAATGTGTATGAATGATGTTTCCTTAGATCCCTGTTTCTTTTTGAATGTGTCCTTCTAAGCCTATATACAGCTGAGAGAGACGGACAGACAGACCAATTCTATTACAGTCCCCTCTCTGGGAAATAAGATGGTGAGCATGGAGAATTTGCAACCACAGCTGAGCGCTTACTCATGTAAGCTCATCCTTTCTATTTTTTAATGTACTGCAGTGAGGAAAATGATAGTAAAACTGTAAACCATAAAAGAGGCTTATTGGCCTGAACCTAGCATTCATTCTTCAAATCTATTAAGTAGGCGAACAAAAGAAATAAATACCAGAGATGATTGATTAAGTAATAAAAACACACTAGATAATCTTAAATTGTGGATGTGCATTAAATGCCAGTATTCTCCTTGGTCACTCTAAATAGAACAATATTAATTCCTACAGAAAAGATGGATCTTTTAAAAAGTCTTGTTAGATTTTATTTTTAATCATTCAATATGTTGATTTGCCTAAAGACCCATATCAATTTGAATTATGGCAGGTAAAATAATCTAATAATTCAAAATATAACATAAGGCATGTGAAATTCTGAAATATAAGATACAGGTGTTCATCCACCATAACAGAGGTATCTATTTTAAGTTTGACTCCTGGTTGCTACTCTAGCTAAAGCAAAATATGTGCTTGGCCTGTGTTCACATGTTCATCAGCATCAAGTAAGAGGTATGATGGATGACATTGTTTTTTCTGAAGTAAAGTAAGAATCCTGGGATTGTAATTAGGAGACACCCTATATTCTCCATGAGTTAGTAGCTGGGCAATTATTTTCTAGGGTGCAGATGGGTTAATCCCTAAGGTTGCTACAACTAAGGTTCTATTATGTTAGGAAGCAACAATAACTTCCATCTCTGTCTCTTTTCTCTCTTCTTTTTTCTACTTTTTTATTTCTCTCTTTTTTCCCCTTTCTTCTTTTGAAAGTGACTCATCCAAATCTGAGACAGAATTTGGAAGCCAATGGCAGCCTAACTATCTAGTTCAGGGGTGAGAGCTGGGTTTAAAGAAAACATGATATGGAAAAAGTTTGGAATTAGAGTCATTATTGATTATGGGAGGCTCAAAACAGTGGAATTCTGTGCCAGGGTCACTACTGATTACATGACCTCATTATAATGCCTTCTGTCTCTGAATTTTTCCCAGTGTCAAAATGTTGCATGAACATCCCTCTTCTTCAATATGACCATGAAGACACAAAATATAGCAGATGATGCATATAAAAAAATAAAAAAAATAAAAAAAGTACTTTGAGTTCAGTTAAAGACAGCCTAAAAATAAAGAGAAAAACAAATGGCACCAGTCCCTGCTGTGACTATTTTACCACCTTAATAAACATGAGCATTTTCTGCATTAAGCTAAAACATAGACTGTCCTTGCACAGGAAGGCTCAATAATCTTAGGAATTAAATTTACACTAGAAAGATCTATAAATCTCTACCTCAAGAGGCAGATCTGAAAGTGAGAGTCTAAGGGCTTACTGGAGTCAAACAGGACACACTGACTTACTCTCTGTGTGATACTGGATGAGATGCTAAAAGTTTCTGTGCACTACTGCAAAGAGAGTCAGAAAGAACAATAGGCCAGAATACCAGAATAGAGTGTCCAGAAATAAATGTAAAAAAAAAAAACAAACATCGGAAAGCTGCTCAAGAAAAAACAGAGGGGAATACATCTGCTATTCAGGTGGGGAGGCAGTTCTCAGAATATGACAAAACAGAACACATGAAGAAAAATCTTGATAAATCTTGATAAATATGACTGTATTGAAACCAAAACTTTTGTATGGAAAAGCATAATAAATGACATTGAAATATGAATTAGAAACTGGGACAATATTTTTAATAATATTAAAAAGGATTGACTTGCCTAATATGCAAATAGCTGTCACAAATCAATTGAATTAACCAAGAAGCCAATAAGTAAGAGAGTTAGAAAAGATGGGGAAGTAGTATCAGTATATAACTTTTATTTCAATATATTTGAAAATTCCAAGACCCCAAACAGCCAAAGCAATCTTGAGAAAGAAATATGGAGCTGGAGGAATCAGGCTCCCTGACTTCAGACTACACTACAAAGCTACAGTAATCAAGACAGTATGGTACTGGCACAAATACAGAAATATAGATCAAAGGAACAGGATAGAAAGCCCAGAGACAAACCCATGCACATATGGTCACCTTATCTTTGATAAAGGAGGTAAGACTATACAACAGAGAAAAGATAGTCTCTTCAGTAAGTGGTGCTGGGAAAACTGGACAGCTACAAGAAAAGAATGAAATTATTAGAACACTCCCTAATACCATACACAAAAATAAACTCAAAATGGATTAAAGGACTAAATGTGGGGCCAGGCACTATAAAACTCTTAGAGGAAAACATAGGCAGAATGCTCTATGACATAAATCACAGCAAGATCCTTTTTGACCCAGCTCCTAGAGAAATGGAAATAAAAAATATATATAAACAAATGGAACCTAATGAAACTTCAAAGCTTTTGCCCAGCAAAGGAAACAAGATGAAAAGACAACTCTTAGAATGGGAGAAAATATTTGCAAATGAAACAACTGACAAAGGATTAATCTCCAAAAGATACAAGCAGCTCATGCAGCTCAATATCAAAAAACAAATAACCCAATCCAAAAATGGGCAGAAGACCTAAATAGACATTTCTCCAAAGAAGATATACAGATTGCCAACAAACACATGAAAGGATGCTCAACATCACCAATCATTAGAGAAATGCAAATCAAAACTATAATGAGGTATCACCTCACACAAGTCAGAATGGCCATCATCAAAAAAACTTACAAACAATAAATGCTGGAGAGGATGTGGAGAAAAGGGAACCCTCTTGCACTGTTGGTGGGAATGTAAATTGATATGGCCACTATGGAGAACAGTATGGAGGTTCCTTAAAAAACTAAAAATAGAACTACCATATGACCCAGCAATCCCACTACTGGGCATATACCCAGAGAAAACCATATTTCAAAAAGAGTCATGTACCCCAATGTTCACTGAAGCTCTATTTACAATAGCCAGGACATGGAAGCAACCTAAGTGTCCATAGACAGATGAATGGCTAAAGAAGATGTGGCACATATATACAATGGAATATTACTCAGCCATAAAAAGAAATGAAATTGAGTTATTTGTAGTGAGGTGGATGGACCTAGAGTCTGTCATACAGAGTGAAGTAAGTCAGAAAGAGAAAAACAAATACCATATGCTAACACATATATATGGAATCTAAAAAAAAAAAAAAAAAAAAAGGTTCTGAAGAACCTAGGGGCAGGACAGGATAAAGACACAGACGTAGAGAATGGACTTGAGGACACCAGGAGGGGGAAGGGTAAGCTGGGATGAAGTGAGAGAGTGGCATGGACATATATACACTACCAAATGTAAAATAGATAGCAAGTGGGAAGCAGCCTCACAGCACAGGGAGATCAGTTCAGTGCTTTGTGTCCACCTACAGGGGTGGGATAGCGAGGGTGGTAGGGAGACGCAAGAGGGAGGAGATATGGGTATATATGTATACATATAGCTGATTCACTTTGTTTTAGAGCAGAAACTAACACACCATTGTAAAGCAATTATACTCCAATAAAGAAGTTAAAAAAAAAGAAAGTAAAAGAAAATTCCTATTATCTCCTCCACAGAGCAACTATTTTGTTTTTATTTTTTTAATTTTTATTGAAGTATAGTTGATTCACAATGCTGTTTTACTTTCAAGTGTACAGTGAAGTGGTTCAGTTTTATATATATATATATGTGTGTGTGTGTATGTGTGTGTATATATATATATTATTTTTCATTATAGGTTATTACAAGATATCGAATATAGTTCCCTGTGCTATACAGTAAGTCCTTGTTGTTTATTTTACTCATAGCAATTATTAATTCCACCAGAAATAATTACTTCACTATAATGGACGTCATCATGAAAATACAAAGTACTCTAGCCTTCATCTTCAAGAATGCAAAAACTCATTAAGCTTCAAATGAGAAGGAAACCATCAATCTCACACTTTTGGTTATTTAAAGCTAAGAGTAAACAATATATTATATTCACAAGTAAATATTTTGACAGGGGAAAAAATTAGTTGTACAGAGTTTAGAGCTCCATGCCACACTTAATGAGACATTTCTAAATTACAAATATGTAGATTGGAATTCTGTAGCTCTTTTGTAATAAGAATGAAGAGGTGGTTATGAAAGTTCCCTCCATACTACAGTTGTGTCAGGACAGAGATTAAATCCACTTAAGTATGACTAGAAAATAAAACAAACCAAAACCAAGATAAAGTAGAGGGGAAGATGTCTTCTTTCCTCTCTGCAACACTGCTATGTCATAATTCAAATATGTAAATTCTCTCTTCTGGCGTCTAATTCTCTTGGGTAAAGATAAGAGATGGGAAATTTGGGGACTGTAAATGTTTTATTATTGAATTCTCTCTGAGCAATCATTTTATGTTCTCAGAAGAGGAGGTACCCCTGCTCAGATAAAAGCACAAGGCTATACTGTCTTCTACAATAATTCTCTATGTGTTAGAGATTTAACAGAGAATGTGATATAATTTTGCCAGATCTGAGTCATAGAGGTGATGGTAAACATTAAAAAGAGAGGCAGAGAGGCAAAAATGAGCTAGATTTAGTAACTTACTCCCAAAGAAAAGAGTATGCAAAGGAAAAATGCAAACTTCATGGTAAAACCCCAGCAAACTTACTTACTACGTAAGTTATCATACACAGTGATGTCATGTAGCTATCCCATAGCCCTGATATTATGTGATAAAAGGGTATTTCACTTCTTTGGTATTCTTTCAAAACCCAAAACCCCAATCTAAATCGTGAGGAAAGCTTCAAACAAACCAAGATCTGGAGATAGTGTACAGGATAACTGGCTAGTATCATTCAGGACAGTCAAGGTAAACAGCAGCAAAAAAGGAAACCATTATAGAAAAAGGAGACTGGGGAAACATGACAACTAAATGGACATGGTATAATGGACCAGCTCTTGAGACAGAAAAATAACATTAATGGAAAAGCTAACAAAATCCACATAAACTCTAGGCACAAGCTTCTTAGACAGCCTCATCCACCAGAGGGCAGACATCAGAAGCAAGAAGAACTACAATCCTGCAGCCTGTGGAACAAAAATCACATTCACAGAAACATAGACAAGATGAAAAGGCAGAAGGCTATGTACCAGATGAAGGAACAAGATAAAACCCCAGAAAAACAACTAAGAGAAGTGAAGATAGGCAACATTCCAGTAAAAGAATTCAGAATAATGATAGTGAAAATGATCCAGGACCTCAGAAAAAGAATGGAGGCAAAGATCGAGAAGATGGAAGAAATGTTTAACAAAGACCTAGAAGAATTAAAGAACAAACAGAGATGAACAATACAATAACTGAACTGAAAAATACACTACAAGTAATCAATAGCAGAATAACTGAGGCAGAAGAACAGATAAGTAACCTGGAAGACAGAATGGTGAAACTTACTGCTGCAGAACAGAATAAACAAAAAAGAATGAAAAGAAATGAAGACAGCCTAAGAGACATCTGGGACAACATTAAACACAACAACATTCGCATTATAGGGGTCCCAGAAGGAGAAGAGAGAGAGAAAGGACAAGAGAAAATATCTGAAGAGATTATAGTCGAAAACTTCCCTAACATGGGAAAGGAAATAGCCACCCAAGTCCAGAAAGCACAGAGAGTCCCATACAGGATAAACCCAAGGAGAAACACATCGAGACACATAGTAATCAAATTGGCAAAAATCAAAGACAAAGAAAAATTATTGAAAGCAGCAAGGGAAAAACGACAAATAATGTACAAGGGAACTCCAATAAGGTTAACAGCTGACTTCTCAACAGAAACTACAAGCCAGAAGGGAGTGGCATGATATACTTAAAGTGATGAAAGGAAAGAACCTGCAACCAAGATTACTTTACCCGGCAAGGATCACATTAAGATTCGATGGAGAAATCAAAAGCTTTACAGACAAACAAAAGCTAAGAGAATTCAGCACCACCAAACCAGCTCTACGACAAATGCTAAAGGAACTTATCTAAGTAGGAAACACAAGAGAAGAAAAGGACCTACAAAAACAAACCCAAAACAATTAAGAAAATGGTCATAGGAACATACATATCGATAATTACCTTAAACGTGAATGGATTAACTGCTTCAACCAAAAGACACAGGCTTGCTCAATGGATACAAAAACAAGACCCATATATATGCTGTCTACAAGAGACCCACTTCAGACCTAGGGACACATACAGACTGAAAGTGAGGGGATGGAAAAAGATATTCCATGCAAATGGAAATCAAAAGAAAGCTGGAGTAGCAATATTCATATCAGATAAAATAGACTTTAAAATCAAGAATGTTACAAGAGACAAGGACGGACACTACATAATGATCAAGGGACCAATCCAAGAAGAAGATATAACAATTATAAATATATATGCACCGAACATAGGAGCACCTCAATATATAAGACAATGAATGGCTAACAGCTATAAAAGAGGAAATCGACAGTAGCACAATAATAGTGGGGGACTTTAACACCTCACTTACACCAATGGACAGATCATTCAAAATGAAAATAAGGAAAGACAGGCTTTAAATGACACAATAGACCAGATAGATTTAATTGACATTTATAGGACATTCCATCCAAAACCAGCAGATTACACTTTCTTCTCAAGTGTGCACAGAACATTCTCCAGGATAGATCACATCTTGGGTTACAAATCAAGCCTCAGTAAATTTAAGAAAATTGAGATCATATCAAGCATCTTTTCTGACCACAGCACTATGAGATTAGAAATCAATTACAGGGAAAAAAACGTAAAAAACCACAAACACATGGAGGCTAAATAATACGTTATTAAATAACCAAGAGATCACGTAAGAAATCAAAGGCAAAATCAAAAAATACCTAGAGACTAATGACAATGAAACACGATGATCCAAAACTTATAGGATGAAGCAAAAGCAGTTCTAGGAGGGAAGTTTATAGCTATACAAGCCTACCTCAAGAAACAAGAAAAATCTCAAATGAACAATCTAACCTTACACCTAAAGGAACTAGAGATAGAAGAAAAAACAAAACCCAAAGTTAGCAGAAGGAAAGAAATCATAAAGATCAGAGCAGAAATAAATGAAATAGAAACAAAGAAAACAATAGCAAAGATCAATAAAACTAAAAGCTGGTTCTTTGAGAAGATAAACAATATTGATAAACCATTAGGCAGACTCATCAAGAAAAAGAGGGAGAGGACTCAAATCAATAAAATTAAAAATGAAAAAGGAGAAATTACAACAGACAACGCAGAAATACAAAGCATCCTAAGAGACTACTACAAGCAACTCTATGCCAATAAAATGGACAACCTGGAAGAAATGGACAAATTCTTAGAAAGGTATAACCTTCCAAGACTGAACCAGGAAGAAATAGAAAATATGAACAGACCAATCACAAGTAATGAAATTGAAACTGTGATTAAAAATCTTCCAACAAACAAAAGTCCAGGACCACATGGCTTCACAGGTGAATTCTATCAAACATTTAGAGAAGAGCTAACACCCATCCTTCTCAAACTCTTCCAAAATACTTAGGAGGAAGGAACACTCCCAAACTCATTCTATGAGGCCACCATCACCCTGATACCAAAACCAGACAACAATACTACAAAAAAAGAAAATTACAGACCAATATCACTGATGAATATAGATGCAAAAATCCTCAACAAAATACTAGCAAACAGAATCCAACAACACATTAAAAGGATCATACACCATGATCAAGTGGGATTTATCCCAGGGATGCAAGGATTCTTCAATATACACAAATCAATCAATGTGATACACCATATTAACAAATTGAAGAATAAAAACCATATGATCATCTCAATAGATGCAGAAAAAGCTTTTGAAAAAATTCAACACCAATTTATGATAAAAACTCTCCAGAAAGTGGGCATAGAGAAAACCTACCTCAACATAATAAAAGCCATATACAACAAACTCAGAGCAAACATCATTCTCAATGGTGAAAAACTGAAAGCATTTCCTCTAAGATCAGGAACAAGATAAGGATGTCCACTCTCACCACTATTATTCAACATAGTTTTGGAAGTCCTAGCCATGGCAATCAGAGAAGAAAAAGAAATAAAAGGAATAAAAATTGGAAAAGAAAAAGTAAAACTGTCACTGTTTGCAGATAACATGATACTATACATAGAGAATCCTAAAGATGCCACCAGGAAACTACTAGTGCTAATCAATGAAATTGGTAAAGTTGCAGGATACAAAATTAATGCACAGAAATCTCTTGAATTCCTATACACTAATGATGAAAAATCTGAAAGAGAAATTAAGGAAACACTCCCATTTACCACTGCAACAAGAAGAATAAAATACCTAGGAATAAACCTACCTACGGAGACAGAAGACCTGTATGCAAAAACCTATAAGACACTGATGAAAGAAATTAAAGATGATACCCACAGATGGAGAGATATAACATGTTCTTGGATTGGAAGAATCAATATTGTGAAAATGACTATACTATCCAAAGCAATCTACAGATTCATTGCAATCCCTATCAAATTACCAATGGCATTTTTTACAGAACTAGAACAAAAAATCTTAAAATTCGTATGGAGACACAAAAGACCTTGAATAGCCAAAGCGGTTTTGAAAGAAAATAATGGAGCTGGAGGAATCAGACTTCCTGACTTCAGACTATACTACAAAGCTACAGTAATCAATACAATATGGTATTGGCAGAAAAACAGAAATATAGATCAATGGACCCGGATAGAAAGCCCAGACATAGACCCATGCACCTATGGTCAACTAATCTATGACAAAGGAGGCTAGGGTATACAATGGAGAAAAGACAGTCTGTTCAATAAGTGGTGCTGAGAAAACTGGACAGCTACATGTAAAAGAATGAAATTAGAACACTCCCTAACACCATACACAAAAATAAACTCAAAATGCATTCGAGACCTAAATGTAAGACCGGACACTATAAAACTCTTAGAGGAAAACATAGGCAGAACACTCTTTGACATAAATCACAGCAAGATCTTTTTGATCCACCTCCTAGAGTAATGGAAATAAAAACAAAAATAAACAAATGGGACTTAATGAAACTTAAAAGCTTTTTCACAGCAAAGGAAACTACAAACAAGACGAAAAGATCACCCTCTGAATGGGAGAAAATATTTGCAAACGAGTCAACGGACAAAGGATTAATCTCCAAAATATATAAGCAGCTCATGCAGCTCAATATTAAAAAACCTAAGAACCTAATGCAAAGTTGGGCAGAAGACCTAAATAGACATTACTATTACTGGAATAGTAATTAATATCACTGGAATACTACTCAGCCATAAAAAGGAACGAAATTGAGTAATTTGTAAAGAATTGGATGGATATAGAGGCTGTCATACAGAGTGAAGTAAGTCAGAAGGAGAAAAACAAATATCGTATATTAACACATATATGTGGAACCTATAAAAATGGTACAGATGAACCGGTTTGCAGGGCAGAAATGGAGACACAGATGTAGAGAACAAATGCATGGACACCAAGGGGGAAAAGTGGTGGGGGGTGGTGGTGGTGGTGTGATGAACTGGGAGATTGGGATCGACATGTATACACTAATACGTATAAAATGGATAACCAATAAGAACCTGCTGTATAAAAGTAAGTAAAATAAAGTTCAAAAAACAAAAAGAACATAGCCTTTGAAATGAAATGAGATATATTATAATTACTATAAAATCATCCAAAGTATTATTATTCTCAGAGCTCTCCTCTTTACCCCACAGAGCCTAAAGGGGCAGTAGAAACCTGGCTTGGGAGGAGAATTGAGGATACCAAGGAAAATCTAAAAGACAACATCCATATAGAATCCTAAATATGTAAAAAAAAATTTAAAAAACCAAAAAAACCCAGAAAATCCACATAAACTCTAGAGTCTATTTCATAGTAGTGTACTAATGTCAGTTTCTTAGTTTTGACAAATACACCATGGTAATTGTCAATGTTGGGGGTAACTGGGTAAAGGGTATACAGGAACTCTGCAATATCTTTACACATTTTCTGTAAATCTAAAAAAAAAAAAATTCCACAGTATATAAAAACAGTTTCTTTGGAAAAGGGGGGAAGAGCTGTTGCTTTAATTACAGTTGCTGAGTCAACCCTAATGCTCTTAGCTCTGGTGGTTTTTAAAAAGCTGAGAGTAGGCTCCCCGAAGACACATGATAAAAAGATGCTTATCTTTTAGGAGTGCACCATTGCATTCTGAGTGAAGAATAAAAAAATCAAAAAATTAAAAAAGGAAAAAGAAAAAGGAAAAGGAAGAAGAGCAGTGTTAGGTTTTAGGATTCTTAGTGTGGTCATAGTGAACATTTATCAGCCACTGTGGAAAAATGAATCCTGGAGGGTTGAAAGGGATGTGCACCACCCGGACTTCCAAACACAGACCTGAGAGACAAAGCATTCAGATGGCAAACATGGATCTAGGAACTGTCATCCCACCCAGAGCACTCATGATTCATGCTGATGCGTCTGTATCACTTGGCACCAGTCTTACTGTATGTCCACTTTCTATTTCATCATAGGGAGTAATGTACTGGATTCCAAACTAGACCCTTGGTTCATTCTATTTTTCAAATTGTGAAGTCTAATAGCTAGTAAAATTAACGGCGACAGAATGGAAAAACAGTTTTTCTCAAGGTGGCATGATGAATTCCCAGGTAGCATGTACCTGGACCATCACCAAGGTTGCTCATCATATGGGGAGAGTCTCAGGTAAGGAGGTGGACACATGCATCACAGTTGGTTTTACAGCCTGTGATCACACCCTGGGTAACTTTGCGTTCTGTGTGCTTCATTGGGAACGAGTGGAAATACCATCGAGGATGGTAAGAAAATAAGTAATAATCAGGGCAATAAAATTAAAAATTGTGGGTGGGAAGATTTACTTTTTGTAACTATGTAACTATGCAGAGGAGGAAGGGGCAAAGTGTTGAGTATAGCAATTTGCTGAGGGAAGTCAAGAAAACACCCAGTAAAATTTACTGAAGAGAATATTTACATACTAATGACTCAGATGAAACCACTGAATAACAAGAGGAATCCATGAAGTCCATGTAGTTAAAGTTATGTTTCTAAAAACTCACACATCACAGACGATGCTGATCCAGGGTAAGAATGTCATAGATCACTAAAATCCAGGATGAACTTCCACATAAAATAATGTGCCCTCTAAAGATGGCAATTTGACTCCAGCAATTCGGTAAAACCCATTTTTGGTGAGAAACTTCAAATTCTTTCTCCTCCAAGACTTTTTCCCATCTCTGACTATCAGCAGTTATGACAAATAAGTTTGAATTTCACTTCACACACTTACTCATGTCTATCCTCTGCTTGATGCATATCAGGTCAGAAACATGGTCCAGATTTTTTTGTTATTGTTTTGGAGGATACCTACCCATGCATACTCTATTCTCTTGCTTTCCTATTCCTTGTATTCAGATCATTTCACAATTTTAGCCCATTAAAAAGTAGAAAATATAAGTCACTAGGCACTTGCATCAAAATTTGTCTCCATAATAACCCCATCTAAGGGAAGTTATACTTATCAACTAGGTAAGGAGTCTGGCAGGTTTTTCTCTGGTGGATATTTCACCAGGGACCATGCTATATAAGCATTTGACTGACCCTCATGATATCAATGGTAAAATTTAGAGATGTGTATTAAAAATTTCATAAGTTATAGTAATGACTTATTAGGGGGCTTCCTGTGCCATTTTCACTCTGAATTTATTATCTGCTATGAAATATATTTATAACTCATGCTAAAACAACCACTTTTAAATTTTGAGTAGATCCTTGAGGGTAAGATACTGGGATTTGTAAAATAAATCAATGGTCACATTTCATATCCTTCTTGGTTTTATACACGTTGATGAAATTCCATTCTCAGACCTTGTCTTTCCAATCTTAAAACGATAACCCAACTGCCTACATCACCACACAAAGACATTTCCTTCCTCCTCTCCCCTTAGCTTTATTAGTCTTTATCTGCAAATCCATTCTCTTCTCGATTATTTTAGCTTCCTTTCTTGAATATATCTACTTCTGTCTCCTTTTTTGAGCAAACTGAATGGCCCCCAGTTTTAAAAATATAAACATGCTGTTATTTTTTATGATGATAAGAAAATAAAAACTCGTCTTCTAAATCCTTACTATTAACCTCAGCATGTTACTGATCTCTTTAGATTCCGATATACCGGGGGGTATATTTAAGATGAAGATACCTTCAACAATATCCCCCCACCCCATTCTTACTTCTACTTCTCAGTTTCCTCCCATAAAAATGCCACCCATACGGAAAATGTCATGCTAAAATATGGCAACATAATTTCTGTGAAAGAATTCATTTTCACCTCTACGAAATTAATCTGGGTTGAGACTGAGCCATGCAGATAAAAGCTTGTTTAATTTGGATTATAGCATATGTTTTTCTAATACGTATTTTAAAACCGAGCAAATCTGTTTCACTCAGACTGGAATAGTTCTATATATAGACAGTTTTTCTGAACAATCTGAAAGGAATAAAAAAAAACATAAAACCTTTTATTCATCTGAATTGTGGTTTGTCTCCTTAGACTAAAAGCTCCCTTAAAACAAGGTACATACCTAATTCATACATTTATCCATTCATTCATCTATCCATCGGATTGTTTATTCATTCAAAATATTTTTGCTGATCACCTTCCATGTATCAGTCTCTGTTCTAGGTGATGGAAATGTAGTAGACAAGATAACTCCCTTCTCTCTGGAAGCACACATTCTTGTACCCTCCTTGGTGACTGATTCAGTATGTTAAGCAGAGTAGAAGCTCTGGTGATCATAGGGTAGGGAGATTAGGTATTATTTGATGTGTTTTTGACCCAGAGGGAAAAAAAACAAGTCATATCTGAGAATGAAAGGCAGCACAGGACAGTGGTGAAATATAGATTCCAGAGCCAAATCCCTTCTGCCACATAATAGATATATGTCATCACACAAGTTACTTCACCTCTCTGAGCCTCAGTTGCCTCACCTATACAGAGTGGGTGATAATAACAGTACATAACCCTTAAGACTGCCTTGAAAGTCAAGTGAGTGAAAACCTGTAAGACACACACAGTAACGCCTGACTCATAGGAAGCATCTATAAGCTTCTGTTAAATAAAGGAGATGCCCAAGAGGAAAACATAACTAGGAATTAGATCATGAGACGGTGCCTACTAAAGCCAATTTCACCAGTGCACTCCATTGGCCAAACACTTTAATCTTCCTTTTGCTTCTATTTCTTTATTTTAAAGGCAAATATAATAACATAAACTCCCACTGCCTCTTTCATTTAAGTAGAATGAGTCCAAATGACTTCCTGAACCCTGAAGAAAGTTGCATAATTAGAAATAACACACTGCTGCTTTTTTTTTTTTTTCTTTTTCTTTTGGCCACACTGCGTGGCTTGTAGGATCTTAGTTTCCCAACCAGGAATCGAATCTGCACCCTTGGCAATGAAAGCACGGAGTCCTAACCACTGGACTGCCAGGGAATTCCCTCACACTGCTGCTTTTTGCCCCACAAGTTGCCAGCCCCAGGGGGGGCAGTTTAGGTTGGAAAATGGTATAAACAATGGCCAGCAATGGCCATTTCTTGTGATAAGAAATTGTATCATCACTGTTTTTTGAATGATCACTATATGTCAGGCATTGGGCAAATTAGTGGGTGCATTAAGTGGGTTCTACTGTAATTTTGCATCATGGGAGACTTTGGGTACTTCAGGAATGCACCCAAGGTCACCGATAAAGTGGCAGAGAGTGTCTGCAAACCCAAACTCTTGGCTGCAATTGATACCATATAGTATGTACAAGCACAGAGAATATTACAAACAACTTCTACTGACACCATCTGTAGCTGCCTTCCTGGTATTTGAAAATGAATATTAAGTTCTGAGTGTTGTGTACTTGTCATGAAAAAAATATATTACAGAGAAAAAAGGAACTAAAATTATTAAAAGTCATATTTCTCAGGTTGAAATTATTGATGCATTTGCAGATTTAGTAGCTTATCAGAGTTGCAGCCTTATTTTGCTGTAAACCCACAGGTATATCGTTAGTGTCATCTTTGAAATAGTCACTAATTCAATGACAGAACTGTAAATTCTTTTCAGTCTAGAAGGTATAGAGCCACCTGTTATTTTGAGAACCTAAGCAACGTATATCTCATACATTATAAAATTAAGAAAGCTACCACTGTATGAATCACAGATGCCAATTTGCTGGTATAAATGTAGAATGATATATCGTACAATCCTGGCAATTATGTCAGAAATCAGTCTAGAGTAATTCATTAACACCTTTTCTTCAGGAAAAAAGGAGGAAGCTGACATCTGTAACTAATATTATGATCTACATTATTTTATATTATGTTTTTGATTTTATGAATAGTAGGCAACCGTAAGATAATTGAATAGCTAATTATTAAAATACTCAGTTTTTTCATTCAGTCACTGTTCAAGAATGCAGATTCGTTTTGCAAATTATAGGTCTTATTTTATGGATGAGGAAGAAGGAAATTGACAATGTTTGAGACACATATTAACTCCTTCAGGGCCTGATGCAGCCTGTAGGGATGTGTCTGATTCTGAACTATAGCTATGGTTCTAGGATTTTGTAATAAAATCAAACTGATATTAATTAAATCAAGTTTTAAATGTACTAATAACCCTGTTATTTAAAATCAAATCACACTCTGCTTAAATTGTTCTGAAATATATGTTTATAAGTTTAAAGATATACTATTTATTTATTTAAATATATTATTAAGGAATTATTAATTTCAAGAGCCCTCTGTAAAACAACTATGGTGGATATTACCCTAAGGTGACCCACATGACCTAAGTTGACTGCACTTCCTCTGAGCACATTTGGACTCCTAGTCAACAGAATATGGTAAAATTGATGAGACAGGCACTCCCTTACATTGTACGGCAATGGTGATGGCATCCTCAATCTCAAGATTAGGTAAAGCTGATCTTTATAAAGCTCTGTCTTAGCAGACTGAAAGGAGAATGTCTTCTACTGGCCTTGAAGAAGTGAACTGCCACTGGGTAATGAGCAGTAAGAAGATGGGGACCTTGGTCCTATAGCCACAAACAGATTCTGCCAACAATGCAGGAGCATGGAAATGGGTCATTCCCCAGTCAAGCCTCTGATGAGACCTCCACCATGACCAACATCTGAAATTTACCCTGGTCAGACCCTGAAAGAGAAAACTCAACAAAGTTGTGCTTGGACTCCTGACCCATGGAAACTGTGAGGCAATAGATGCATGTGATGTTAAGTTGCTAAGTCTGTAGTAATTTTTTATGCAGAAATAGAAAACTATTATGGCAACGTATCACATAGGTCAACATGAGAAACTCCCAAAAGGTCAGTTATTTCTCCCCTTCTCCTAGGAAAGTGGAGATCATCAAGCCCATTAGAGAAAGTCTCAACTGTCTTCAGAATAGCCCTTTGGAGCCTGAACATTCAGCATATATCATGGATATTATCAATTCAATTCCTTCTAAGAGTATATTCTGAGTGAAATGTAGTTTTTGTTCATATGCACAAATGATTTAATATTATTAGAGACATGTTAAATCTATGGTAATTCTCCAAATAGTGTTTAAATGATGAAGTAAAAATCTTCTAATTAAGGAAAACCCTTTATTGAGGTATGATTTCTGTTCAGTGAACTGCAGTCATTTGAAGTATACAATTTAATGAGATATATAAACCCAACAGATGTATAAACCCATAAATTACTACCAGAATCAAGAAATGGATTCTATCCATCAACCCCCAAAGTTTCCTCACGCCCCTTTTTCACTCAATATAATGTAGATTCTCTAAATTTTTTGGTCATGTTGTGAAACTGAAAAAGTAGTCCACTTAAAACCCCGTATCTTAAAAATCCCTGTTTTGGTATAATGACTACAACTTTACAGCATGGCAATTATGTGTGCTGCTTCTTTTCTGCTCACACAAACACATCTGTATCTATATTACAGGGAGTTTACTTTTTATGGGCACATGTTATTCACCATGTCTAGTGCCTATATATATATAGCAACCAAACCTATTTAAATTTCTGTTTAGTTCAAAATGAATACATCACTTATCATGTTTGTAGGGAATGAAAATCAATTGAAAATACAGTCATAATGACTGCTTACATTTATGCAGTGAATGACTCTCAGTAATTAACTGATATCATATACTGGAAAAATCAATAAGAAAAATGTCCATGCATAGCTTTTCTATTTCATCAACAGAGGTTGCTTGCTCTGCCTCTGCCTTAGCATCAAACCAGCTTGAGCAGCAGAGCTTAGGTGACACCTGTCATAATCAATTAGTCAAGTAGAAAATGGTGTAAAAAATAGCTTGTAGACTGAGAGCAATTCAATCACTCTCAAATGTTCCCTTAGGAAATAAAAATCTGTTATTCCATTCAGCCATCTTTGAATTGCTGAATACTATTTTCCCCCATTCATGCAAACTAACAAATATAAATAAATGCAAGAGATTTGGGAATATTTGGGGGAGAAAAGAAATACATGAAACTTTGCCCAGCTGAAAGCAGCTCTCAGTCCTACATGACAGTACTCCTAACTGTAACCACATCAAAAGAAGAATAGATTAAGAATTACCAGAGACACTCACAAAAATGATTCCTACAACCCTAGAGAATTTTATCCAGACTTGACATGAGGGATGTCGAAACCAAAATGTCATATTTCATTGTCTCCTCTTCACAGAATAAACATGACTTTTTATCTGGCATTCTTTCCATATGATCTTTAATTCACAAACCTTAATGAAAATGTATTTTGTATGATGAACCCTGATTTCCCAAATTCTTTTTTTTTATTGAAGTATAGTTGATTTACAATGCTGTGCCAATCTCTGCTGTACAGCAAAGTGACTCGGTTTTACGTACATACACATTCTTTTTTAAATATTCTTTTCCATTATGGTTTATCCCAGGAGATTCGATATAGTTCCTTGTGCTATACAATAGGACCTTGTTGCTTATCCATTCTAAATGTAATAGTTTGCATCTACCAACCCCAAATACCCAGTCCATCCCTCTCCCTCTCCCCTTCCCCCTTGGCAACCACAAGTCTGTTCTCTATGTCTGTGAGTCTGTTTCTGTTTTGTAGATAGGTTCATTTGTGCCGTATTTTAGATTCCACATATAAGTGGTATCGTATGGTATTTGTCTTGCCCTTTCTGACTTACTTCACTTAGCAAGATAATCTCTAGTTGCATCCATGTTGCTGCAAATGACATTATTTTGTTCTTTTTTATGGCCGAGTACTATTCCATTGTATATATGTACCACATCTTCTTTATCCATTCATCTGTTGATGGACATTTAGGTTGTTTCCATGTTTTGGCTATTGTGAATAGTGCTGCTATGAACATAGGGGGTGCACGTATCTTTTTGCATTGTAGTTTTGTCCAGGTATATGCCCAGGAGTAGGACTGCTGGATCATATGGTAATTCTCTTTTTAGTTTTCTGAAGAACCTCCATACTGTTTTCCATAGTGGCTGCACCAAGTTACATTCCCACTAACGGCGTAAGAGGTTTCCCTTTTCTCCACACCCTCTCCAGCATTTGTTATTTGTAGATTTTTTAATGATGGTCATTCTGACCAGTGTGAGGTAGTGCCTCACTGTAGTTTTGATTTGCATTTCTCTAATTATTAGTGATGTTGAGCATCTTTTTCATGTGCCTACTAGCCATCTGTATGTCTTCTTTGGAGAAATGTCTATTAAGGTCTTCTGCCCATTTTTTGATTGGGTTGTTTGTTTTTTGTCATTGAGTTGTATAAGCTGTTTGTATATTTTGGAGATTCTGACTTCCCAAATTCTTATTTCATCTTTCCTCCTACTCCCATGCCATGAGCTTAGGGTTGTCAGGTTATATCATCTTTGGAAGGAGGCTTTTTTCTAACCTGGCCCCTCTGCCATAGGCCCCACTACCACTGAAATTCAGCCCTAGAAAATCAGAGACTGGCACAGTTTTTGCTTCAATCCAACATGCTGAGAAGCAGAGGTTCAGGGAACATGCCTGGTGAACAGAGAGAGTTGGAGAATCCATTGCACAAATGTGTCCTCAACAAGCAAAAGCAAATGAATGAGAGTTGCCAGCAAATATGGGTTCCTGGTGTTGTTTTCCTTGTCAGACATGCTGTCTAACCACTAAACCACTAACAACTTAGTACTAATGCTGAAGAAGGGCCCTGAGGAGTGACAACAGGGGCAACATTGACATGAAGAAGTATCAGCTGCCAGGAAACAGGAAAACAGAATTTCCAGTTTTGCCTCTGCTGTTTGCAAATGTCACCTACATTGCTGATAGGGAATGTCACACTTGTTCCTGCAAGCCCCACTTCTAGCCACAGAGCCAGAAACTGGGTTCAGTATGTCTTGCCTTGGAAATCTCTAGGTACAAGTACATGAACAAAGGAAATCATTATAAGAAAATAACACTCTGACAAATGTCAAAAAAATAAAAATAATTTATTTTAACTATAGTCTTCTCACCCTAGAGTCAAATTCTGAACTAAGAGATAAGCCATTCATTGGGCCCTTAGGTTTTGATCTACCTAGGTGAAATCCAGATTTGTGTATAAAGAATGGGTCACTCAAGGTAGCTCTGTGGATCTCTGTATCTCCAATGACCTGCAAACATATCTTGTCCATATTTAAGAAGTGTGAAGCTCTAGTAATGTGATACTCTGAAAAGCATGTATATTATTTATATATGCTTATACATTCAGACTGAGAGTCTAATTCACAAGCATACAGGGTCCAAAACCTTCTTCATTCTCAGCATATAAATGCTACTTCATTATTATTCAGCTAAATCAAGCTTAGATTATATAAAACTATAATTGAAGTAGAAAAGCCACTATTAAATGACTATAATTAAGTTTATGTCCTGCTTTATTAGGATTGACTATCCATAAAGATATTTAACACACCTTTGCCTTGTCAACACATATGCTGATGTTTTAACAAACCCACAGCACAGCAAAACATCATTCACTGTAGATATATCTTTCAATGCAGACACTCTAAAGAGAGAGCTAGCCTCAACTCGTCCCTTTGCACAGTTATGAGTATGATGGCTGATAATAAATATTTTCATACAGCTCACACATCCCACCCTGCCTGACTCCATTAACCTAGCTGGTATTCCATGAAAATGGTCTCTTGTTCTCTGACAATATTCATGACCATTCCTCTTCACCATTCTTTCCATCCCAAGTTACATTCATTCCTGACTCCAGCATCTGAACTCTGAATTTTATTCCTCTCCCCTGGCTCTTCATCACTGGCATTATGGCTGCATTCCTGGCTCTGACCTTTGGCTTTATCTAGATTTGTCTTGAATGAGTGGTTTCCTACTGGAGGATCTTTGGAGACTCATAGACAAATCTTTTAGGGGAGAGGCTCTCAAACCAAACCAGGGAAGTCCTTCTGTTCCCTGTCATCAGTGGGAAGAAAGAAAATGGAGTGGAGCTGTAGTTAATGCACCAGGAACTGATTTCTCTCTCATCTCTTCTGCAATATTTATAAAATCTGTGTGACCTATGGGGGGGTGTGATCCTACTGAGTGGTGGATTCTCAACAAAGAGAATCTTGAAGAAGGAAAAATATCCCCAGAGAAGGAGTGAGGCAAACATATATACAATTCCAGGAACAGAAGGGGTGAAGAGTCTGTTACCCAGAGGACTCAGTCCAACCCTGAAAGGGCTCGTAGTAAAAGAAAGGGAACACAACTAATAGTGCTAAACAGTACTTGGATTTTCCACTAAAATCTCAGGGATACTGTGAATTTACAGCATTGGCATTAAGTTCAGTTGTGCTAGTGTGGATGATTCTATATCTGCGATGGCCTGGAGGCCCAATCTTCGTCTTCCTAGGAACTTCCTGGGCATCAACAAGACCAGTGGGGGCAGGGGCACTTTGGTCCAGTCTCTGTCAGATGTGGTGGCTGACATCGTAGCGGCAGCAACCAATGAGAGAGCAGGGAAATGGTAAATGTCATGCAGTAGCTAAGGGGACTATTAGAGGCCCACAGACATGTGGAAATTTAGAGGAAGGAAGTCAATACTTTCTTAATAGTTGCTCAGTACTGGACCTGGTTTGGTCTTTGGCAAAACAGGCTCTAACCAAGTTATTCCTCACTGTTTGATTATTCTGCTTCACACATTTATGGGTAAATACCTGATCTGTCCAGGCCTAGTACTGGGATGTCCCCCTGTGATGCAGGCGCTCAGGGCTTGTGAACATCTCTGCAAGGTTTGCCCCAGACCCACTAAAGGAAATGAAGTACCATATAAAGAATTCGACCTTGGCATGGCCCGCAGAGTTATGTAATTATGGGTTCTTCCTCACCAATCAGTGGAGGACTTTGGAATTACTGTCCCTACTTTCAAAAGAGGAACCCTAAAATGACAGACTTTTATCAGAAGTGAGTTCATAATAAACAGCTGCACCACACCTGTGCTGACTTCAAGTCCTGTCACCTCCTCTGTCACATGCCTACTCAAGCAACAAGGCACTGCTGCTATCAATAACAAACTAAATTGCATTTGACAGCCTAAATGAACAAGATACATATTGGAATAAAGTATCTTTGAGTTTATAATGTTATAACCAGAGCTATCTACCTGAGAAGGAAGAATGATAGAAGACCAAGTGAAGATTAGACTGGAAAAAGAAAGATTGAAATGTTGATATCATCCCTGCCCACATTTCTCTGGATGGAATCTGAAAACTTGATGGCTTCAACAGTGTGCTGGAGTGAGCTTGCACCACCAGCTCAGGACAGCCAGCTGTGCTCAACTGTCCCCAAGTCAGGATTCAGTAACCTCAAGTTGGTAGCTTGAAATTGGCCATGGTGAATATATTCACATCACTTGTTAGACTCCCCCCTGACTTTGAATTCTCCCTGGGAAATGTGCTTATTGGAAAAAAAAAAAAAAAAAAAAAAAAAGACAAAAATTGGATATGATATTGTTTCCATTTGCCAAAGTCCTCAAATGTGGCAGTTTGTGATCATGCTGCCAAAGAAGATCATATACATACATAAATAGAGCAAGAAGACATACTTTCATCTAAAAAACTTGCTACCTACTAGGCAATGATGAACTGCATGCTTCTTTATCTCAGCCAAAATACAATGTTGCTTTAAAAAAAAAACAACTCAGAGACAATGATACCATGTTTCCAAGTTCTTTTACAGACTACAAGATTTAGAATATCCAATTTTACTTATGCTGATTTATTTTTAAGAGTAAAGGCAAATTCTGCTTTTCCTGTGCAAACCCCATTCTCCATCTACCTATGACTTTGTCTCTTTGGAACTAAGGTAGTTCTTACTGTATCACTTAATTGACACTCAGGTCAATTCCTTTATGACATCTCTTTGTTTGAATATGCCTCTACAACCAAACTAATCTCTCTTGACATCATGGGTGTGCTCATATTTCTTGATAGCCTACACAGTGACTAGCGTGTCAGAGGTTCTTGATTATATATGTTGATTGATACTTGGGGAAATTTTCCTTCTGATCAAACACATCAATAATCACACATGCAACCAGATCATCCAAGTGTCATTTTAGCACATTGTTCCTTGGTTCCTCCTGCAACATCAATAATTTGTCAGCTCGGATCCTCCCTGCTGTTTCCAATATGCTTAATTTATAACTTGTTTTTATCTTTGTCAGTGAATAACAACTTCAACATCCTTCCAAGATACAGTCTAAAAAATAAGACAATTTGCCTAGCAATCCTTCAACTTTTGAGTATTCTTCTCTAACAGTATTTATTAGTTATTTTTCCTTAAAAAATTCTATAATCATGGGTTTTCAACACCCTTCTTGAGAGAATAAAGAAATACTGTGAATGTACTTATTTTCATTTTTTTCAAGGATAGAACAAGAACATTATGCTGATGTTGCAGTTCATTTGCATTTTAAAAGGTGACTATATCCTTTGTCTGAAGTTTTACCCTCAAAACCCTCCTGGTGATGAAAAGAGATTGGGTACCACCCCATGTTCTGAGGTTCTGAAATTCCTGTGTCATTTTCTCAGGCAGTCTTTTAAGCACTCTTGAAGATGAACTGAGTGGCCCCATTAGATTTAGCTCTTCAGAAACACTAAATTTGCTCTTCATCAGCAAATACTGTACTTTTCCTCTAACTCAATCTCCCTCAAGCCTCAGGTACAGTGTAATTTGAATGCCTTGTGTGAAACCATGTAGTTTAAAAATGAACAACACATTAAGCCCTCCAAATGTAGAAATCAAGGCACAAACACGAACTCTATCTTCAGGAAAGTAGGAAACAGCTATAACCAAAGATGAAGAAAAGATGGATGTTGGATAGTTCAGGACTTAGCAGAGCAGAGGAACAATAAACTGAAGTGTACTTGAGACATTAATAGGAAGCAAATGATTCACCCCACAGAACCCAGGATAACCTAGTACTATGAAAGATCATGGTGAGGTAGTGCTTGAAATCAGGAGAACTGTTGGAAACTTTGTGTTAAGCACACCAAGCTCCCTCTGTTCCCTCCCCTAGCACAGTCAACTTACTTGTCCTCAGCCAACCTAGGTAGGAGTAAAGAGGCATAGTCTGTGCAGAAATTAAACCAGAAAAGCTCCAAGTACAGAGAAGAGGAAGAGTAAAGGGTGATATGGGAAACAGAAAGATTAAATAAAATCTGCATACTGCACAGGAGGAGTCCCACACCTCTTGACCCACCTGACGCCAAAACCTGGGAACCAGACTTATAAATCTAAAGTAAAAGGTAAGAGAATTTCTCTCCGGGGAACCTGAATCCCCACAGAGTAAAGACTAAAAGAAACTATTATTTTGAAGACCACTCCCAAAAAGACAAGACGGCCATGTGATTGTCCTAAAAGGAACCCTATAATTTCATCTTCCTGCCTACAAACATAATGTTTTTGATAAAATGTTTAGTGCTTCACTTTTAAGTATGAATTGGTAGCCTGGATTCCTAGCATCTTGAGGAACATCTCTGACATGAAAGAGATATACAGAATGTAAAAGGGAACTTGGAGGAAACACAGATAATGTGTAAAGAGATCAGAAATAATGTCTAACATCAAATGGCAAAAATTGAATAATATGCATAGAAATTTCATACATTGCTGGAGGGATTATAAAATGATATTTGATTTTAACTACTTTGGAGAACTATTTTGGAGTTCCATATGACCTAGCAACTCTATTCTTAAGTGAAAATAAATATGCTAACAAAAACCTATTTGTAAACGTCCACAGCAGCTTTATTGATAATAGTCAAAAATTGGAAAAAAAAATCCAGATAACTATCAATAAAAAACAGATAATTAAATTGTGACCAAATGGTATACTATTAGTAATTAGTACTATTTTAGTAATAAAATAATAATTGATTATTGGTAAACATAACAACATGGACCACCCTCAAAAACTAGGTTAAGGGAAAGAAGCCTGATTAATAGAGGCAATATTGTTTGAGTCCACTTACATGAAATCTAAATACGGGAAAAACTGTTTTATGACGTTAGAAGTCAGATTATGGCACATGTATGTATGAAGGGGAGGGGGAGAAACTTAGTGGATAAAACCGTGACAGAACACCCCAGAGGGATAAAAATCTTCTGTATCTTGTTTTGGGTAGCGGTTACACAAGTGTATACAGCTGTCAAAATTCAATGAACTAAACATTTAAGATCTGTGCATTTTGTTGCATATTAATTATGCCCCAACTTAAAACAAACAAACAAAAAAGTAATGGAGGAGGGAAAGTGTGAGGTGTAGTGTAATTAAAGCATTAATCTGCCATAGTAGAAATCAATGTGTAATATCTAAAAGAGATAGCTATGCATAAATATTATTTAGAAATACAGAGGTATATATAAGAAGAAACAGCTAAACATTTGAAAATGATTGTCTTAAAGAGGCAAGTCATCTATGTTGAAAGAAACCACGATTTTCCCATGTTCCCTTCCTGCTTCTCTTTCTCTTCCCTTTCTTCTGAGTTTAACAGACTTAAACATATTTTTTTTAAAAATAATTTCCTTAATAACAATGACACTAATTTTTTAAAAAATTAATGCAACTAAGAGAGCAAAACAAAAAGACAAAATTTAAAAGGGAAAATGAACATTCTGGTGCATTGAGAGCACTGAGTATTAATACAGTTTCACAAGAAATGGTTTGCAAATGCTGCAAGCTGATAACAGTCTATCTTCAGATGTCACTATTGTCATTAGGATACGACATATGTAAGGATGGAAGGAGAGAGATGTGAACTATCTCAATGTTAACATCAGATATTGGAAGGAAAGATGCATTTTTAAGCCAAGTTGAGCTCAGTTTGTACATTCATTTTCTATGTAATACCCCTCTTCAAGATTGGCTGTATTATTTTTAGCAAAAGAACTATGAATAAAAAAATTAAGGGCAAATAAATGTGTTTATGTGAAATCATAAATTTGATTTTTAAGATAGTTTATGTTTTTTAATCTGTTCTATAGAATGGATATAAAAAATATAAGCTATCTTCCTCACTACGGTAAATGAGAAAAGAGGTTGAGTCCATTACCATTAGGACATGGCTAATGTGACCTTATGTTTATTTTATTCATATGTTTAACAAAAGTATCATAGCTTAACACTCAAATGAGTATTGCCTTTTTCAAGGAAACACCATGGCATCTTACGTAAATATTCCAAGAAGCTGAGGTTATTAAAATAATTTTGGGGATGTTTCTTTGGAAATTGTCTTTAGAGTCTTTTGTATATAAATATTTAAGTTACGAGAGATTTTGGTGCTTGAGAATATTTGATTTAAGAAAAAAAAGTGTGGTGCCATATATTTTGAACTGTTTGCTGTTCTGGTTGAATGGCCCACTTTTTGGATTTATGAAGAAAGATAAGGTTTATACCTTAAATAAGACTGTAAACCAATGACACTGTTTTTATTCTGTGCTTGTGAACTGAATCTGGATCTACTTTTAAAGGCAGAGTTCCAAAAAGTTCAAAGTAATTTTCCAAAGTAACAACCTGGAAGAAAAACATTCCTGTAGACACTGAAGTTAATCAATATTTTTGGTGGCAAAGTTCTCACTAGTTCAAGGTCATACTTTTTATGTCTGCCAGTATGCAACAGATCCAAATAATGCAAAAAAAAATTTTTTTAAATCCTTAAATGGGACTGGTAACATTAGGGATCAGAGTGACGCTCCTATAGGTAGCATTTGTTAGGTTCAAAACCATTGAATGTGGATTTCCAGGGTTCCTACAGACTGAAAGAACATTGGTAAGACTTAGAACCCAGTTGAATGGAGAGCTCTCGGCAGGCGGTAGGAAATGTAAGTTTAGCCAATTCTAGGAAGGTATGAGGAATGGTATGAACAAGCTCTATCTGAATGATCCTCATGATCATGACCATTAACAACTAGAAAGAAGCCTGTCCAATCTTTTGGAGAGCATCTCTTATCCAACTAAATCCTTCCAAAAGCATCATTGTTAAGACTGATTTCCATCTAACGCACCACCCACCCACCTGCCAGACTTTGGTCCCTGGGAGACCTCCAAGTATTTATCTTTTATCTTTGGGTCCTAAATTCTTTAACGTCAGGCATATTTGGCAAAAAATATTGGGCATATAATAAAATAATTCTGAAGCAGACAGCCTGATCCTCATTTTAAGCTCTTATTTGTGAATTTCAATTTTTCTGGTTTTCTTCCCAGTTATTTGTACATGTCAGAATCGTGCCTGTCAACTCAAATGTCATAGCAATTTCTTTCTTACTTATGCTCTCGTTTGACCCAAGCATCTGGATGATGCCAGTGTTGCAAGAAAACAGTGACAACCAAAAACATGAACTTCAAAATGAACAGTTCTCAGTGAGAGATATTAGTCTGGGTTCCTTTTTATTCTCCAAATATTTTGTGTTTATCTGGAACAAATAGTTGGCCAAATAAAATCAATAGGAAAAACAATGGGCAGCCCAGAATATGTGTGCTGTTCCAAAATATCTGCATTTCCCCCAGCTCTTCCCTGTGTTTTAAAGCCTAAGAAGATAATACTTACTGTTCCTAGCAACAGCTCAACACAATGCCTCAAATACCTGTCACAGTGAATAACCTAATTTCAATAATAAAATAAAAGCAAAGCACTTCTAAGCTTATACAAGTTGCATCATCAACTATGCTGTGTTACTCTAGTTAGTCAATGTATTAGCTAAGGAAGAGTTGGGACACTGTAGGAATGCTTTCTTGCTTTCTCAAAAATTCTAGGCACAAATAATACCCCAAAGGTTAAAACCAAGGAAATGATCTTCTACAAGGTGTCTTGATCTTAAAAGGCAGATGAGTCAAGAGTTATGAATTAAAAATCCTCATAGAATGCTTTTTGAACACTCCGTGGTCTTTTTGGATTTACCCATACTATTGCTTCCACCTCTAATCTACTCCCCCATTCTCTCCCCTACCCACCCCCAGACCTTCTACCTGACTGAAGGGCATTTCCTTCTAAAGTCTCTCTAAAATATCTCTCCCTTGAGGTGAGTTCCCTTTCTTTAAGTTCATACATCATCATGCATTTCTTTTTGGACACACTCAACAACTTGCTCTTACTTGTTCAATGTGCCTCTTCTTCCTACAGCACAAGCTCCCTGACAGTAGATCCATCCGTTCCCTGTTATATATGATGTGTTCTCCTCTTGGAACTCATGTGTCAAGTTACACAATAATAGTGTAAAAGGATCACTGTGTCTGCGTGTGCATGTTAGGGCTGTGGTCTAAATTGTGTTGGGTTGCCCTGGTTGTACTAGTGCTGCTGGGTGCTCCAAGAACCAGAGACTTGGGAATGAAGGCACCTACAGTACCATGAGAACTTATTCTACTGAACCGTTTGCTTGATGTGATACTCTGGCCTGGAAAATCCCTGGTGATAAGTTGTTTGGTGACCATTTTGAGCCAAACATTAAACCCAGCAAATGCTGGAAGGACCTATAAGAATGAGACCAGTAAAGAAAATCGCTAGGAGAATAATAATGAGAACATGTAATCTCAGGACATGGGAAGATGTGGTGAGGGAGCCCAATGCAAAACTATTCAAGCAAAAAAAAGCACAAGTTGTATTTGGCAGAGTAAAAGCCAAGGTGATGCTTCAAAACATCCTTAGGGCTTAAAGAGCTCTGTGACAGACAGTCATCATGAACTGAGTTAACTGCCACAATGTTAATGAGAGAAGACACGCTCCACAAAGAAAGAAAGGTGCAATTTTGCAAACAGGCAAATGAAATAAAGCTCTTAACATCACAGTAAGTATTGTCGCAGTAAAATCCATAAATCTTTGGCAGATCAGCAAATTATTATGTACCAGATGGCTGATAAAAAATTATTTCCCTGGATAATTTTAGATTACTGCTTAAAATAGAGTGGCTTACCGTTGGTTTAAACTTCCAAATTATACATATGTATACACAAACATATATATATATATTGTTTCTCAAGATGTGTAATTGATGAAAATTAGTTAAAATCTTCAGGATGTTTTCTACTTTTGGAAGGATTATTTAAAATGGAAATGATTCTGATGAGAACACCATATAACTCAGGAAGCTGCGAGAGTCCCAGAATAAATGTCTGAGCACTGACTCCGTCTTCCACTCTCTTCAGAGGCTCCTACAGACTCTGATGGATTCCCCAAACAAGTAACTGATAATCTTAAAGAACCAGCACAGCAAGTTACTCCAAGCGTGGCATGAGAAAGGACAGAGTTCAAAAAGTAGGTGGGATTTCCATTCCTTCCCCTTGCCACAGAAAACAAATTTATAAATTGAATAAAAGATTTTGAAAAACCCCAAATAACTGTCATCGCCGACTATAACCTGATAGAATATGAAACTAACTGATATTTGACTATATACATATTATGTACATCTTTTTCATCCTTAACTTGGACATGCCTTTCAGAAAATATTAAACGTCTACAAATTATGATTTTAACTTGTTAAGCTTGTTTTTAATTGTTCCATTAATTTGGAACAATTAACTACAGCATTCTAGATAGAGTTTGACCATGTATAAAAAAATAGTTAAACCTAAAAGTTGAAGAAAACGGAAATGATTCGGCATCTGTAACAGCACATCATTTTCATCGTTATCTTACCACCACCTTTTTCAATCATACACTGTATTGATTAGTTACCCATTAACTTTTACCCTAAGACCCTGGCAAATGACTCAAATCCTCATCTCACCGAGCACTCTGATGGAGATGACTTGCTGTCTTCGCAAGGTTAATGTTCCCTGGTCCTTGTACAGCCTACTCTTGGTTTTCTCCTATCTTTCCAAATCCTAGCATTTAATGTGCCATTAAGCCTCAGGGCATAGCCAAGCCCTGAATGTACATAAAAATAAGCATTTTAAAGAAAATCTACCAACTTTGAAAAGGAGAAAACACAATAGAAAGCAATTGGTTGAGAACAGAGGAAACAAAAATAAAAATGTTAGCGCAGCAACGAAGTAAATACCAAAAGCGTGGATGAAAACTGTGAGCCAATCATCTCTGTAAAATTTTTTAAAAAAGCATCCTGGGAAGGCAATCTGGCTACAGGAAGCTTCAATTACCCGTGCATCTGCTGGAAGCGAAATTCGGCTGAGAGCTGATCATCTGATATGTTCCTGATGTGCCTCACTGACGATTTCATCATCCAGAAAGTAAGGGAAGTGATGAGCAAAATGGCAGCTTGGGACTTAATTCCAGCCAAGGAGAAAGGACAGGAAGATGAGATCGATGCAAGAAGAAAACTTGGAGCAAGGGGCCATATCCTACTGGAGTGCTGTCATCACGGATGGGAGGGATGAAGACCTTGACTGGACGTGAAAATGATTTTTAAAAGCAGGAAAGATGGAAGAAAGCAATAGAAAGAATAAAATGAAGAAAACTGACAAAAAGTAGATATGACATCATTGTCAGAAAATTTAAAGGGAGAATGACTTCACAAGAAATGGCAGTTCTGCTTAAAAACAAAATAAGCCAACTGTAACTATGTACCCTTAAATTATCTCAAGAAGAATAAACTAGGAAGGTATGGAAAGAACCTAATAGGGCTGGTTGCACATAGAATTTTCTAGTGAGCTCAGATTTAAAGAGAATGTATTCCAAAGTCTTCAAGGACCTCTGATAAATGCTACTGCTCACCTTTGCATCTCCCTTCATGCCCCCACCCCCCACATCACCAGTCTCCCTCACCGTCCTTCAGTCCTTGAAGGTCCTGCTTCTTGCCTTCTTAGGTCTTTGTCCAAATTGTTCCCCAGTCCTGGATCACCAGCACGTCACCCATCACTACCCCGACTTCACTCAACTACCTTCTGTGCCTCTTTCAGATCTCAGCTCAAAGGAGAATTTCCCAGGAAACCCTGTATCTGATCCCATTACAAATAGTCTCCCAATACTCTCCAATTTATTTATGCATTACTATATTATACATTATTATATAATCTTCCAACATTCTTCAATATATTTATCTATTATAGATATATTTTATAGTAATTATAACACCTTGTTATATGTGAGGGGTTTGTTTATTATTTGACCCCGCACTAGACTATAAGTTTCATGAGGACAGATGCATTGTCCATTTGGCTCGTCAAGAGAGGCCCAGTGTCCAGAACAGGACTGAGGATATATTACACATGCAATAAGGATTTTGTATTGTTGTTGAAATCACAAGAAAATGACTGAACACCAGAGACAGAAGAAGGGGCATTTGACAAGGACGTGCACACAAAAGGGAGGTAAAACTGTTAGGGTAATGACAGGAAGGCGAAAGGTCAGAAATAGCTGAGGTCTGCAAAACATGGGAAATATTCCAATCAGAGCTTGAAAAGTAACTGGTTTAGGAAAAGAATATGAAAAAGAATATGTATATGTATAACTGAGTCACTTTGCTGTACAGCAGAAATTAAACACAACATTGTAAATCAACTACACTTCAATAAAATTTTTTTAAAAAGTAACTAATTTACACCATTTTTCCTTTACTTCTACCTGCTTCAAAAAACCCCCATCATGTTAATACCTGAGAAGTCTTCTGACATTCTCTCTTTAAGGTCAGACCATAGGGCAATTTAATCAAATCCTGAATTGACTCTGACAGCTAAAGGGTCTGGTCTAATGGCCTAATGGTAGAGCAAAGCTAATGTGGTCAATCATGTTTACTACATGTTTTCCAAGATGAAGTTTTTCTGGACTGTTGAATTTTACAGAAATAAGGGAGAACCAGCAGAACAAATCTATATATTAATGACACTCAGTGCTCCTCATTCAAATGAGTGTCACAGACAAGAGATGCAATTGTGAGATAAATAGTGACCATGGGGTTACTATCTATAAGCCTACACTAAGTATGGTTCATTTTTTGAGAGATCATAATGTATTTGTTTACATTGTTATCAGACACCACAAATCTGGAGTGAAAAAAAAAAGTTTCTTTAGAATTTAATGGCTAAAGCTACTTTTAATTCTATCCCTATATCTATTACTGTAAAATCAGTGCTAAGTGTCATAACCGTGACCAATTAAAGGCATTTCAGACCACCAGTCACCAGTTTCAAAAACAATTTCTGGGATTTAATTTGCATGTAAGTCAGCTTGAAAACTGAAAAGTTTGAAATCATTTACTCAACTGGTCAAAAGTCATGGAGCAATTGGATGAAAACAATTAGAGAAGGAACAATTGAATAAGTTCACTTATTACTTTCCAAACATAAGGCTGCTGTGAGGAATTTAGCAGGGAATATTTGAATTGTGTTCTCTTTCTCAAAACAGGTTTTGCATAGATCCTCAAAATGTGCAGCGCTGAGTAGAGCCTCAAAGCATCCAATAAACCATTTTATAAAAATGTAATGGCTTTTCATTAAATGAATTAGGCACAGAGTGAGACTTACAGGACAACCAGCATTAGGCATAACTTTCTCAAGGGAAGTTACTTAGCATCTCTGGTTCATAGTTTTTTCTATCTGTGAAGTTTATACAAATTAAAGAATTACTATTAAGATATAAGAGATATAGATAAACAACAAGGTCCTAGTGTATAGCACAGGGAACTATATTCAATATCCTTCAATAAACCATAATGGAAAGAATATGTAAAAGAATATGTATATACACGTATAACTGAATCACTTTGTTGTACACCAGAAACTAACACAACATTGCAAATCGACTATACTTCAACAATAACAGAGATATGAAATATTACATGCAAAACTGTTAACCAGTGTTGAGCTCATAATAGATGCTCAGTTAATACTGTTTATATTGCATTATGTTTGAAAAAAAGGGTAAACAAGTGTAAATTGAAAATTTAGTTTTGACTTTCCAAAAAAACTATAAATAGATTTACAAATATGATTTTAGCAGGCAAAATACTCCCAAGAAACAGAGATAAAGGAGGCAAGAATTCAAATCAAAATCACCAAATACATGCACATCATCATAAGTTTCCATAACGCACCTGAGATACAGGCTGTGTGAATGCTCATGAATCTGAATGGAGAGCAAAAAGAAATGTGAACTTGGGTTAAAAAATGCAAGAAATGAGTGGTGACCCATGACTTCATTTGGCATGTGCTATAACATGTAATGTAACTTTCACTCTTAAATGCAGCCCACATTATTTCACATGCAGTATGCTGAAATAATATTTTGTTATTAAAAGGTGTTAAAATGGTCCTTAATTTACCTCTGAAAAGATATATCCCTAATAATGTCCTTTTGTTTCCAATCTCTTATTTTTTATGTCTAATCAACTCTGGCTTTTCTTTGGTTCTTCTTAAAATTTTCTAACTTTATCATATGTGAAACGAATGTGTGTGGGAAGATGGCTTTATGGCATCTCACTATCCTCAACTTTCTCACCAGATTTCACAGCAATCTACATATTTAATGAAGTGTTAAATACGCAATTCATATTTTGCTTCCTTAATGACAAAATGTATTTCCTTCCTTAATACTTTCCATAGAACACAGTGAGTCACAATTCCACTAATTACAATAGTCTTATTGCAATGTATTTCTAAAATTTCAGTAATCCCTGCCTTGGAGTAACACTTGCTCCAAACAAACATCTATTAATTTAAATATAGCTTCTCTTTCAATATTCTAACTGTAAAACATATCTTCTATCACAAATATCCTCCTCCCACCCAACCACGAATGAAAGAATGGTACTGATTAGAAACTGATTCCAGCTTTAACATGTACAGATGTAGATTTAAAACAAGTTTATAATTATCAGGCAGCATTTTAAATAATTTAGCAGTAAGACACATCATGGCTTGTGGCTTTATTCTATAATAGCATTCCAATATTCATTATTCATAATCATTACCGTGCTTATAGGCAGAATGATTTTTTCCCCTGTCTTCCTTGTAAATTCAAACAGTTTTTTTGAGCATAAAGGTAAGCAGAACATAGAGTTAAATTGTGTTATGTAACCTTCTCATTAGCGTACACAAAGTTGATTCTTACATGTGTTAAAGAATGAAGCTATAGCATTTTATTCAACTGAAGAATGTCTTATCCAATGATAAATTGCCTGATGCATTTCTTTTAGGAAAAACCTACACCAATTAAAAATAACATTCTCCTTTTAAGATTAAACTCTAAATTTAAAGTGCATTTTAATTCTATCAATGTTTATTTTTATACCAGGCTAATAGAAAGAGATGAATAGTACTTTATACAAAGATTTTTTTCCCACATATATGACCATAAAACAGAATATGAAAAGATTTCAGATTCTATAAATTCTGAAATGAGAATATATTGTAACTACTGAAATTCTTATGTAAAATTAATTTGTTGAAGTTTATGTTTAGATATTTCTACAATTTGAAGAACATAGTTATTTTTGAAATATAGCTACATGATTGTATCCTGTTTAAATTTCTGATAAAACTCAATTTATCAAGAATTTCAAGGTGGTGAAGTTGCTTGGGATGCAATTTCCAAACCGATTTTTCTAGAATGAAATTTCATTAATAATAGTTCTCATTTACCATTAGATTGTTCAATTACCATGTTATCTGGGTGTAATTTGGATCTTCCTTTTCTTAATCTCATCCTATCCAAGAAGTATAGGATATAGAGGTTAGAGAGGGTTAATTAAGAAAACTATACAATAGGTGAAGAGATAAAATTTCTATGTAAGCAGCCCTCACAATGTGATGCAACTCATCTGTTCAATTGCCTAGGAGGTTATGATAAACTTTACAGTAACATGATGATGATGATGATGATGGTGATAAGATAGTGACAGTGGAGCAGGTCAAGAGCAATGATGATGCCTATATGGAACTCTTCATAGGGCAAACTGATAGAATCAGAACTCAAACACTGAAATATATCTATCAGATACCGTTCCAGATCAATTATGACTCAAATTATAACTGTTAGTATTTGAGGATATTTAAATAAGAAACAACCTGGAAGTTCAAATCTGAACTGTTTTTGGTCTGCTGAGGGTTTTTGATTTCTCCAGCGGTAGCCCTGATGGCATTCTAGTCTTTCTAAGACTGAAGATGAAGCCCTAATACTGAAGAAGAAGCCACATGACACCTGCTGGTGAAGAAGTTGGGCCAGGATGCATCCCAAGGAAAGCTTAGCACACAGAACTAAGAGTGCCAGGGCAGTATAGGGGTGAGAGATTGAATAAGCACCTGAAAAGGGGGCAAAGAAAATAAAGCAAAGATAAGACCAAAGCATTTGGTTTACTACATTCTTCAGCAGCAGAGAAAAAGGATTTGTGTCAATGGGAAGAAGCTTCCAAAAGCAGATCATGACCCATTATAGTTATATTCATAGGCATTTTTGATCCCTGACTTTGTACAAAGCTTGGGTTAACTCAAGGGATACAGCATAAATAGACCACAGTGCCTTCCTCGAGATGCTAAAAATGATGCACTGTGGTAAGCCATTGGAGTGTGAGAGGAATGACAAACTCTGCCACATGGGTTTTGGAGAAAGGTTCATGAAAATATTTAACATTAAAATAAATTTCAAAGGGTATGTAGGATTTCACTTGAAAGAGAGAAAGGAATTAAAATAACATTCTATCATGTGGGCACGCTGGCACTGTAAATTTATAAGTTATGGTTAGATGCAACAAAATGCCTCAATATAGGGTTTGGTGTCAGATAGACCAAAATCCTAATTTGGACTCTGTTAATAATAGTGATAGTTCTATTGGGTTGGCCAAAAAGTACCTTCAGTTTTTAAGTAAAAATAAAAGACCCATTTTTCATTTTCACCAAGAACTTTATTCAACAACGTATTCACCCTTTTATTCCACTACCTTCTGCCATTTTTCAGGCAACTTCATAATCCCATCTTCCCAAAATGTTTTATCTTTTTGAGCAAAGAACTGTTCCAGGTAACTTTTACAGTCTTCCAGGGAATGGAAATTTTTTCCATTAAGAGAATTTTGTAAAGATGGAAATAAATGGAAATCCGAAGCTACAAAGTCTGGTGAATATGGAGGATGAATCAGAACTTCCCAGCCAAGATGTAACAGTTTTTGCCTGGTCATCAAAGAAACATGTAGTCTTGCATTATCCTGATGGAAGATTATGCGTTTTCTGTTGACTAATTCTGGACACTTTTCATCGAGTGCTGCTTTCAGTTGGTCTAACTGGGAGCAGTACTTGTTGGAATTAATCGTTTGGTTTTCTGGAAGGATCTCATAATAGGGAACTCCCTTCCAATCCCACCAAATACACAACATCACCTTCTTTGGATGAAGACCGGCCTTTGCTGTGGCTGGTGGTGGTTCATTTCGCTTGCCCCATGATCTCTTCCATCCACATTATTGTACAGTATCCACTTTTCATCGCCCATCACAATTTGTTTTAAAAACGGAATGTTTTCATTAGGTTTAAGTAGAGAATCGCCTGCGGAAATATGGTCAAGAAGGCTTTTTTTGCTTAACTTATGTGGAACCCAAATATCAAAGCAATTAACATAACCACGCTGGTGCAAATGATTTTCAGCACTTGATCTGGATATTTTAAGTATGTCGGTTATCTCCCTCATGGTTTAACGTTGATTGTTCTCAACTTATGTCTCAATTTGATCGCTATCAACTTCAACTGGTCTACCTGACTGTGGAGCATCATTCAGCGAGAAATCTCCAGCATGAAACTTCACAAACCACTTTTGACACGTTCAATCAGTCACAGCACCTTCTCCATACACTGCACAAATCTTTTTTTGCGTTTCAGTTGCATTTTTACCTTTCTTGAAATAATAAAGCATAATATGCCAAAAATGTTGCTTTTTTTTCTTCCATCTTCAGTATTAAAATCGCTACACAAAAATTCACCAATTTTGATAAGTCTTTTTTTAAATGTACTCTGATATGACAGCTGTCACAATACAATCTAACAAAAATGTTTCAAATGAAGTTAAAGACAACTAAGTGCTACTAGAGCCAACTCACAGAAAAAAAACGAAAGAACCTTTTGGCCAACCCAATACTTTTCTATACTTGGGGACAATAACATTTATTTCATAGAGCTATAGGGAGGATTCAGTGACATAATATAAAGTGCTTAGCACATTGCCTGCCACATATAAAAGACAATGTACCATCCCCATTAATACAAGCACCATAACCCTTTAGTAAATTCAACAGTTATTCAATATAATGATCATACACTCAGACTCAGTAATCCCTCCTCTGGAAATCTTCCCAATGAATTTAATCAAAACATTAAAAATGTAACAATATGCATAAAGGTAATCATCTTAGTGAAACAACTGAAAGCAACCTAAGTGTCCAAAATTGGTAAAAGCCAAGTACAGCATGGAATAGTTGCCCAAGTGAGCTGTATTTAGCCAAGACACCTAAAATTATACTTATAAAATTATGTACTTTATGGAAAATACTTAGGATGCAGTGTTATACTACAAAAGTAGTATTCAAAATATATGCATTATTATTGCAGGAATCGAAAAATATACATTGAAAATGATTTGGAAGAAAATATTGCCCAACATTAATGATAATTATGCTACTGTGATGATATTAATGTGGACCTTCTTTTTCTTTTGCTTGATTCAAAATAGGCTTTATAATATGGTTATACTGCATTTATAAGTGCAAATGAAGCATTTGGGATGTGCTGACTTGTGTCATCTCCCAATCAAATGAGGATGTTTATGATGATGTCAGATGATTCATGTCAAAGATGCTGTAAAGGATGGCCTGTGAACCAAATCCATCTAGTCGCCTGTCTGTGCAGCCCAAGCGATCAGAGGGATCTTTACCTATTTAACTAGTTGGGAAAAAATCAAAATAATAATAATATTCATGACATGACAGCTATATGAAATTCAAATTTCAATGTCGATAAATAACGTTTTATTGGAACACAAGCATTTATATGGCTGCCTCTGCCCAACAATGGCAGGCAAGTAACTAAGTAACTGAAACAGAGATCATATGGCCTACAAAGCCTAAAATAGTTTCAGTCAGTTCTTTACAGAAAAAGTTTGCTGACTCCTGCTATAGGGATCACTTTAACTGAAAACTGATTGAAGTCAAATAGCCCTAGTTCAGTCTTAACGTTCCTTCTAACCTAAAGGTTCTCCTACTCTCTGATAGCTGTCTGCATATAAACAGCAGATGAGAAACCATGGACTTTGAAACAGCAATATAAATTAGACACCCAAAGAGCTCCAAACAGCTAGCAACAAGGAGACTGGCTACAAATAAGGTGGGAACACAAGAAGGGTTAGAGAACAAGTAGCAAAAATAGATCTTGATCCTGAAGCTTTTTTCTGTCCCATCCTCCTGTGTTGTTACTCTTCAAGGACCTTAGGGTGGGCACTTTTAGACTGAACCTAATGGAATTGCTGTTTTTGTAGGTCAAAACCCATCAAACACTGGCAATTTCATACAGTGCAAGTAAACTTTGGGGATAAAACAGCAAAAGCAAATTCTGACTAATGCAATCCAGCCAAAATAACTACTGATTTAGAAATAGATTAAATTATCTTATATAAGCAAAATTTAATGAAAGTTAGGTACTCTAGATAGAAAATGTTGAAAATGTTTTTTATTCCAGAGCTCAGATCAGATACTTTCTTTTGACATTTGAAGGCTTTATATATGCATTTTACTGAATTTTCAATGATTATAATTTTCCATCTCACAAATAGTTCAATGTGAATTTGATTATTTAAAAGTTCACTTGATAGGCTGGTTAAAAAAAGATAAACTATTTTGGTCACAAAAAGAAAGAAATTTATTTTATTTTTTCAAAACTAACTTAATGTAGAGGATCTGCTCTTTAGGTCTAGAGGTAGGAATTAGGGAAGTAGGTGAGATAAATGTGGGCTGTTTTTAAAAGGTTATCTATATGTATTATAAATCAAGAAAAGGTGAGAAATCTTGAACTGTAATTGAAGTAGAACCTTAGAAAGATTAATTTTTGCTAAAAAAAAAGGCAGCAAAAGTATGTGATATTGAGCAGGACATAAAGCAACTTCCTTTGTTGCAAATCATTTTTAATCATTTTTGATCTGAAACCCAGGAATACTTTCATGATTATTTGAAAAAATTCAATAACAAATAGCTGGAATTGTGCATAACACACCAAAAAATGAACGTATCCTAGTTAAGAGGGAATTAATTTTGCAAAACAAGGCAAACAAAACTGTGTAACTAAGCTCAAAACATTCCATTCATTGCAAATCTGACTCCATCTGGAATTTCACCAGTAACAGGTCATAAGAATATAGTATTGTTTGATATTCTCCTTCAGCCCATGATGAGGATTCAACGGACCCAGTATCTTATAATCTCTGCCTTGTTTTTCCTTACTCTTTCCAGGAGTAAGAGTTTGCTCCTGGTACATTCTTTCTACATTTCCTCCAGACTCACAATACATATTCCTGAGATTACCAGTAAAAAATAATAATAAAAACTGTCACCTGTCACCACAGAATAAGAAACAGAAAAAAAAAAATTCAAAGAAAAATGTTAATCCTCCCATTAAGATATCCCATAATGATGTTTCAGCAAATACACAATAATTTGTTTCAATTTTAGGTTGACGTTAGTTTTAATGCTAAAAAACTAAATGTATACATTAAATGAATGAGAGTCCCAGTATAGATTTTATCATCAAAGAAAATGTCTATCATTTTTATGTGCAGAAGAGTTATGTAAATTTGTAAATCAAATGTTATCTTGGTTATAAAAATACAACCACTGCAGTGCTGCTTTTTCACAATTACTGGTCCAATTATAGTAACCGGACAGGTGAATCAAATCTAAGAAAGAGATTCAATGGCCCAGTTTCTAAATAGAATTTAGAAAGATGACCTCTAGACTTTTTATTTAATGAGGCCACGATCACTTTCCATCTCCCCTCCCAAAACTAAACACACACACACACATGCACGCACACACACCAAGTTTAATATACTGGATAAAACATGGAAAACTAATTTGTAGAAGACTTCATAGATATTCAAGACTAGGGGGACATATGTTAGATATCACTGTGAAAATGTTGTCTTTTAATGTTATTTAATGTATATTTCTTACTGTTAATCGTCTTTTTTTTTTAAGATGGAAAGATTTCAATTCATTTCACATACTTCAGAAAAGCACCATTTGTTTTACAACCAGTAAATTAGTTTGCTGCACCAGGCCCTCCAATAAATTACTCATTTGATGATAACACTGATAATCCGTGAGCGTGTTTTTTCCCTCTCTCTAGAAAAGTCTATTTTTTCCAAATCACTGGTTAGATAATAAATATTAAGAATTGTTTTAAAGAAGAAAGACTTGAACATTCTAATGCCTGCTTGAAGTAAGGGAGAACCTTAAGAGTTCATTTCAAACCAGAGCTTAGCTTGCCAGGCAGAGAATGCAACGGTTCATGCTTTGGCCTAAATGGCAGTGGGCCCTGCTTTCAAAGTTCAAAATAATAATTGCTTTTGGACCCATTCCTTTCATCAAGTGTATAAAAATTTTTTCATCTATATTCCATTTGGCCCCAAATAAGTGAACTGGCTTATTTTTATAAATTTGTGAATCCAACCATAAATGTAATCAAGGAACGAGGGCCCACAGAAATCTACAGCCCTGGCCTAGTGTTTTCAAAGTGATCTGAAGTCCTGAGCTCCTGTAGGTGGGGGCAATTCAGCCCAGCGTGGTGGGTGATCTGCATGTAAATAATCCACCACTCCAGCTTGCAAAGATAGTAAGTTCTGTTGCTCCTTTGGCAGGCCTGTTGGCTCAGTGTGTACACTAACACAACATGCTTGACTTCTGAAAAACTGTAGCTTCCATTTTAAAAAAAAATAACAACATCCAAACCCATTTCTCAATAGCACACCAGATTTTAAAATATGCTGAAGCTAAGGTGGAGGTGAAACACCTTTTGAGTTTATTCTGTAGACAGAATTACTTTTCTACATTCTGTGGGCATGTGCAAGTTCTAATTCTCGGGAGAGTGCATTATGCAGTTGGCAGGCTGTCACTTTTCTTTTAGATGTTAAATATCTCATACAGAAACAAAACTCAACTATTTAAAATTAATTTGCGCTCGACATCATCTTTTAAAGGCATTAAGGAAAAAAGGGGGTTTTCACTTAAAAATTAGTAAAATTTAGAAATAAAGCATCACCAAGATTCAGTACAAATGCTACCAACTGGTACTACAGATAACTATTTGGTAGGACATCATTTACATAAACATAAATATATAGTTATAATTATAAAGGGCCATAGGATACCACTTTCTGGAGGGCTATCTACTTGTCTTTCTTTCCATAATAAACAATTTTGAATCTATCTTTAGGTCCACAATTTTCATTTTCAAAAGAAGAAGAAAACACATTGTAAAATTCCATTTGCAAGTTCGAGAAACAAGAAAGCTCCAGAAAATTCAGAAATGTAGAACAATAAGAAAGAATGTGACTTTAATATAGTAAAGGCATGATCAAAACATCATTGGCAAGATTTAGTTAAGATTACAGAATAAACTGACAGAAATGAAGCAGCATGGCTCAAAAATTCATCAGTTAAAAATAAAAGAAGGCAAAAGACCCAGAATTGCCAACACAGTATTGAAGAACAACATTGAACAACCGATGCTACCTGACTTCAAGATTTACTGTAAAGCTACAGTAGTCAAGACAGTGTGGTATGGGTAAAAGAACAGACAAATAGATCACTGGAATGGAACAGAGAGCCCAGACATAGATCCACATAAATATATGTCAACTGATCTTCGTTTGAAAAGGAACAAAGGCAATACAATGGGGCAAAGTCTTTGCAACAAATGATGCTGGAACAACTCAACTGGACATTCACATGCAAAACAATAAATCTACATACAGGGCTTACACCATTCACAAAAAGTAACTCAAAATGGATCACAGACCTAAATATAAAATGCAGAACATGAGACCCCTAGAGGATAATGTAGGAGAAAACCTAGGTGACCTTAGACGTGGCGATGGCTTTTAGCTACAACACTAACAGCATGATACACGAAAGAAAAAACTGATAAGCTAGACTTCATTAAAATTAAAAACTTCTTCTTTGTGAAAGACAATGTCAAGAGAATAAGACAAGTCACTGACTAGACGAAAATACTTGCAAAACACACATATGATAAAAGACTCTTAAAACTCAGTACTAGGAAAATAAACAACCTGATTTTAAAATGGGCCAGATACCTTAACAGACATCTCACCGAAGAAGATATACAGTTGTTACATAAGCAAAAAGATGTTCCACATCATATGTCATCAGAGAAATACAAATTAAAACAAGGATGAGATACCATTACGCACCTAACAGAACGGTCAAAATCCAAAACACTGACAGTACCAAATGTGAAATGACAGGAACTCTCATTCATCGCTGGCGGGGGTGGGGGGAAAATGCAAAATGGTAAGGCCACTTTGGATGACAGTCTGGCAGCTTCTTACAAAGCTAAACACACTCTTACCAATCCCGTAATCTCACCCCTTGTTATTTACTCAAAGGAGCTGAAAACTTATGTCCATACAAAAACCTGCACGTCACGTTTACAGCAGCTTTATTCAGAACTGCCAAAACTTGGAAGCAAACAAGATATCCTTCAATAGATGAACAGATAAATAAGCTGAGGTATATCCAGACAATGGAATATTATTCAGTGCTAAAAATAAATGAGCTATCACGGAGAAAACTTGTATACATATTATTAAGTGAAGGAAGCCAGTCTGAAAAGGCTACATACCGTATAACTCCAACTACATGACATTCTGGAAACGACCAAGGCAAAACTAGGGAGACAGTAAAAAGACCAATGGCTGCCAGGGGTGGCGGGGGTGGGGTGCTGCAGGGATAAACAGGCAGAGCATAGAGGACGTTTAGGACAATGAAAATACTTTGTATGATACTAAAATGATGACTATATGTCATTATACATTTGACCAAACCCACAGAATGTACAGCACCAAGAATGAACCCTCATATAAACTATGGACTTTGGGCAATTATCATGGCAAATATAGGTTCACCAATTCCAACAAATGTGCAACTCTGGTGGGGGATGTTAATAATGGGGGAGGCTGTGCATATACGGAGGCCGGGAGTATATGGGAACTCTCTCTACCTTCCTCTCAGTTTTGCTGTGAACTTAAAACTGCTCTAAAATAATTAAGTCTTCAAAAATTAAGAAAGAAAAGAAGGTTGTTTGATTAGATTAAGTCAGCTTAATACTTCAGATTTACTATTAGTTTGTTATTAGGACAAGAAATGCGTCTATTATTATTTCTAAATAAGATACAGATTTTGACAAAAATAAAGGCTTTTGCTTTGATAATTCTAAAAATAACCTACATTCCAAACTTTTCCTATTACAACATGGGTCATTCTGACATAAGGTCAACTTTTACTTCCATGTAATTAAAGAATAATAGGATCTATGGTATGTGAATTATATCTCAGTAAAACTGTTGCTAAAAACAAATAAATAAATAAACGGGGAAAGAAGAAGAACAGGGTCTGTTTTTCTAGGAAAAATCAATCAGGACTAATGAAAATCAGTATGTGGAGGTAAGCCTATGAGATTTCCAAAAGGGAAGTGTATGAGGGAAATTACATGTTTTATAAATTATCATGTTAATCATTCAACTACTCTAAGCCTCTCATTGGTATTGAATGGAATTAAATAAATGGAATTAATAAATTATATCTGACTATGTAAAAATGAATCTTACATCTTACTATGTAAAGATGAATGTTACATATCTGTAGTTTATTTACTGAGCAGCCTCTGAATAAAAGATTCCAACTCACTAAATTTTCATACCATATAAATGTTTTAAATACAATAAAATATACATCAACTTATTTAACCTTCTCTTTTACATTATTTTCACATAAGCATTCAGGGATGTGTTATTTGGTGGGTTCAGTTTAATTTTTAAAATATATTTTAATGGGCTTTTTTTGAGTCACTGGAGCCCTGGAAACTCATTTAAAAGAAAATCTCTCGAATACTGGGCCTGCATATTATTGATTTTATGAATCAGTCATGAGCAAGAATGAAAGGTGATACCTTTTTAGGGGATTTTTGAAATAAATCACTAATTTCAATTTTGAAAATAAGTGACAAGTCCTGTAAATAATGACAAGTGTTATGCACAGTAGTTATACAATTGGATGCTAAAAGCTAAAACAGTTTCAAGGTAGTATAAAAAGAATAAGTCATTATATTCTGTTGCTTTATTCTGTTTTCACTGCCCAGTGATCTTTTGAATGTGACTATAATGGGAAGTGGTGATATTGTGATTTATAAGAAATATATATTTGATCATTCAGATATATATTTCTCATATATATTTGGTCTTTGTCCATAGGTCCTGGCTCACAATTCCCAAATTTCCTAAGGGATGAGAGTGATAAAGGTGTCTTTGGTTAGGTGAATGAGGTGACTTCTTTTGGAAGCACTTAAGAATGAGGGCAGGTTGCCAGGAGCATCAACCATGTGATCAGATGGTTGGCACTTTCAGTCCCATCCATGACCTCCGGGGAGGGAAGAGGGGCTGGAGATTGAGTTCAATCACCAATGGTCAATGATTTTATCAGTCATGCTTATGTAAGGAAGCTTCCACAAAAACCTGAAAGGACAGGGTTTTGGGTTGATGAGCACGTGGAGATCTGGGGTGAGTGACATGCCCAGAGAGAACACGGAAGCTCTGCACCCTTTCCCCATACCTTGTCCTGTGCATCTCTTCCATCTGGCTGTTCCTCAGTTATGTCCTTTTATAATAAACCAGTGATAACCAGTAAGTAACATGTTTCTCTGAGTTCTATGAGCTGTTCTAGTAGGTTAGTCGAAGCTGAGGAGAGAGTCTTTGGAACCTCTAATTTATAGCCAATCAGTTAGAAGCACAGGTAACAATCTGGGCTTGTGACTGGCCTCTGAAGGCGGGGAGCACAGACTCGTAGGACTAAACCGTTAACCTATGGAATCTGATGCTATCTTCGGGAGGCTAGTGGAAGAATTGCGTTGAATTCTCAGACCCTCTTGCTGATGTATGAGAACTGCCTGTTGGTGTGCGGGAAGCCCTCCACCACATGTTGGAAACTGGGTGCTCAGAACATCAAAAAGAGAAGTGAAACAGACTTCTTCTCATACTTTCAAGGGTGCCCGTCTAAATTCTAATAAATGTGTCTCAAACTCCTTGTCCTTATCTGAGGATAGGTGAATCATAGAGTTTATAGATTATTCTCATCTACCCATTATATTGTTCAGATACCTATGATGCAATCACTGTGAACCACCCCCCTCTCTTTCCCCCCACCACCCCCAATACATGATGCAGCAGCACTGAGGTTGAGAATAAAGCCAGACCTGGTTCTAAATTCAGATGCTGCCATTTACTAAATGGATGACTGGCAAGTTATTTCATCACTTGAAACTGCATTTTCTTCAACTGTACAACAGAACCTCTTCTCATGGTAGTGTTGTGAGGATTGAATGGTGGGAAAAAAAATGAACCAAAAGTACTTAGCAGAGAGAGCATTCACTAAGCATTCCTTTTTATTGACATTTTTCACATTATGCCAAGGAGTTGATTGCTATAGGAAAATGAGCTGTTAGCATAAAACCAATATTATTTTCCTTTCTCCAAAGTTAGCAGCATCTTAATATTCTAAAAATATTTCAAATACATGTTTGGTATAACATCACCTAGATATAAGCCAAGGTTTTATTTATTTGGGGGAAATTGTTTTCTGTACTGGCTTCTAAATGCATGTTTAGAGTCACTCTGTGCAGGTCAAAAGCAACAGTGAAAACAATATCCAGCGTCCGATCAGACCAATATTCAGGCTAGGATGAAATAGGTGTTCTCTTTTTTTTCCTCCTCTTAACACAGCTCTCATTTCCTGGTAGATCAGTGAGACAATGAAGCACTCAAGAAAATTTTCAGCAATTGAAACTATAAATTGCAAAACAACTAAAATGTCTAAAGTGACTGGTACTTGGCTGAATTTCCCTTTTTCTCATTTCTTTTCAGATTTGTTATCCTTAGAGGTTCTACTATATATATATATATATATATATAGTTATTCAATTAATTCCAATAGGGTTAGAGGTTCACAGAGAATATTTAGAAAATGAGCATATATTCATTCTGTCAATATAAATGCTTAGAATTAAGACTGAGGATCTAAACAGCATGAGAGGAATTTTTTTCTTCCTCTTTTAAAAGCAATTTACAAAAGATTTTGTACTGTCAAAAGGCAGACTAATAAGCCCAGACTGTGAAATCCTTGTTTATGAGAAAAGCAGAGATATCAGAGTGGACATTTTTCTGAGGTGCTGTATGTAACCTGAAGGATAGAGAAATCATACCCACAATTGGTAGCCACTTTAGATTTATACTTTTTTCTAAAACCTGGACCAAAGTGGCAAAAATCCTGTTGTGTTTCCCTGGTCAGGCTTGGAAATCCCCAAAGGTTTAAAACTTGCTGACTGCTAAATTATCTGATTTCACTTAACCTCCAATCCACTTCTGTGCTAAAGAATGGTCTTTAAATGCATCTGCATAATACAGAGAAGAGAGAAAATGCCAACTGTGGGCTTCACGCATCTGTCTACATATCTAACCACTGATGATATTGACATGACAATTAAAGAAGTTGTGCCAATTCAGCTGAAAAATTAGGGAGCTACAAGTCACCTCTATTCCAGAATTACTTTTTAATCATTTAATTATTCTTTTCTTAATTCAAGGATGGTGAGCGTAGGTGGACATCTCTTCTGTTTAAGTATGTAAATTGTGAATATAATAATTAAAGGAAAAGTGGTTCAAACTTTTCATTCATATAAGAATGATTTTTTTACTTGCCAAATATGAGCATACTTCAACATTTTCAATAGTTTACAATGCTGATTTCCTTAAAGTTCTATCTAGAAATAAATTAGCAAATGCATATACAAATAAAACAAGAATTCTGCTTCCTGTAGTGGTGGACTAGATAATTCAGAACAATCTTCCCATTGAGAATCTATTAAAAAAAGAATACAACTTAAAAACAAGTCTGCCTGAAGGCACTGAAAAGCTAAAAAACAGAATGAAGTATTCCTAGGAAATGGGAAAAAAATAGGCAAAGGGAAGTGATGATCCTAGAATTTAGGGCCCATTTTACTCCATGGGACTGGTTTTTTTCAATGTGAAGAGACTCAGAGGCCCTGAGGGTGATCCTGCAGTGGACAGCCTTGACGGACAAAGGCTACAAGGATGTGTGTCTAAGACCAGTGAACAGACTGTTGGGGGAGCCCTGGTAAACCTGCTACTTTGGGATTATAGACAAATAGATATAGATATAAATATATAGATAGATATATATGTGTAGATATAGATGTTATAGTCAATGAGCAAGGGTAAACCAGAAGTACGCAGAAGTATGTATTGAAGTTCAGTGTTTAGTTATCTCAATCTCTGCTGAAAGAGCTCTTACAGCAGAAGCAATGTGAATTCTCTTTGGAGAAAGATAACATCTTCCTAGATCTCAATGTGCTTTCTTAAACATTTTTGCAGATATGATGTCCAGTTCACCATAAGAGCGTTCAGCAAAGTATGGTCAAAAGAAAATGACATTTATTTAATAAAAGTTATTTACTAAAAGGCTGCAAGATGCATTACACTGATTAGTTAAATGTTAAAAGCTTTTACCTTGCTACTGAAACAAGGCAGGAGGTCCTGTATTGTCCTTCCTATACAATACTATTTTGCACAGTTACTAGACTTTGGCATTATTGGCATTTGAGGTCTGGCAGTCTTTGTTGTGGAGGGTTGTCCTCTGCATTGTAGATATTTAGCAACATACTTAGCTTCTATCCCTAGATGCTGGTAGGATCTTTCAGTTGTGAAAATCAAAACTGTCTACACATTGTCAAATCTCTTCTGGGGGGCTAAATTGCCCTGAGTTGAGAACTAGTGCTCTACGGGAAGGTCCAGGTGGTAAAATAAGGCAAAAAGAGAGAACGAGACAAAGAAAGAGAGACAGAAAGAAAGGCAGGAAGGAGGGAAGGAGGGAGGGAGGGAGGGAGGAAGGAAGGAAGGAAGGAAGGAAGGAAGGAAGGAGGGAAGGAAGGAAAAGGAAAGGAAATAAGGGAAGAAGGGGAGAGAGAGGGAGGGAGAGGGGAAGAGAGGGGAGAGAGGGAGAGAGAGAGAGAGTGTGCAAGCGCACGAGCTTGAAAACTCGAGAATAAATTTAATGCAAGATGGGCAAGACTTCTACACAGAAAACTATAAAATATTTAGAAAATGTAAAGAAGAGCTAGTAAATATTAAAGTCATAGAACACTTAAGTGCTCTACATTGTGAAAATCAGCTTACTAAATATTGTATCAAGTACTGGAATATTTGAAAATTGAGTATTGTAAAGTATTGAAATACTCTATAATAAAATATCACGTCTCCTCAAATTGATCAATAGATTCAATACACAAAGACAACCAATGAATGTAAAAATGGAGAAAGGGTCTAAATAGTCATATCAAGAAAGATACCAAATGGTCAATAGATATATAAAGGGGTGGCTGCCCTCATTAGTTACCAAGGAAATGCATATTGAAACTAGAATGAAATAAAACCAGTACCTACCCATAAGAAAAGCTAAAATTACAATGACTGAAAGTGTTTACTAGAATGCAGAGTAATAGCAACTCTCATAAACACTGGGTGAGAGTATAAATTGATAAAACCACTTTGGCATACAGGTTGACTTTATCTACTGAGGCTGAAAATGTACAATTCCACATCTAGATATATACCCAACAGGTAAGCATGTGCTTGTGAATCGAAACAGACATGTCCAAGAAGAACATAAGAGCTAGAAACAGGAAATAATCCAAATATTTATCATCGCTAGAATGGATAAGTAAATTATGGTATCTTGATACCATGGAACACTAAATATGAATAAAATGAGCAAACTACAGCTATGCAAAAACATGGATGACTCTTATAAACATAACACCCAGAGAAAAGGCTAGACACAAGAGGATACATATTGTGTGATTCCATTTATATATAGCTCAAAAACAAGAACTAAACTCTAACATGTGGAGATGCTTGCTTAGGAAGTAAAACTCTAATGAAAAGTAAGGAAGTGGTTTCAATACAATTCAAGATAGTGTCTTCCTTTGGTGGGACACAGAGGTAAGCAACTAGGAAAGTCATGATGGGGCTCCTTGGGCAGCTGGTGATGTTCTATTCCTTGAACTGAAGGAATCAAATGCAAATACATTGAGCTGCTCGGGGTGTGTGTGTGTGCAAGTGTACATGAGCATGGTTCTGTACGAATCTTTATTTCACTATAGAAAAGATATAAAATAAAGCAGATAAGCAAAATGCCATGGCTATAAAGTTTCTAAATCTCTGAAAATTACTTTGAGTTTTACACTTAAAGTTAATTTCTTTTGCTTTGATGCATTACGCCTTTAATGATTATCTACTTGAGGATAGTAAGGGAAAAAAAAAACAGATAAGAAGCGACAGGGGATAAGATTAATATAAATAAGCAACCCAAAACAAAAATAAAAAATATCGAATCCAGAAATAAAAGATTAAATAAAACAATAGGTTAAACACAGTTTAGGCATAAATAAATAATAGGAAAATCATAACCCTCCCTCCTACCTAGATTATTTTCTTCCAAGTCTACCTACCTGAGCATGAGCCACCATCTAAAACTTTATGGCATCATGAGCCAGAAAGTCTCTCTTAAATCATGAATATTCATCTTTGGGAGGTAACACGCAGTCACCTATAAACTCTTTAATTTCTTCATCATATTAGCTAGTCAACTAGCAATACCTACTAAGTAAGTTCTGATTGAGAAGGAAAAGACGACCTTTAGTATAAGCTCTTTGAGGTTACGAATCATGTCTTCCCTTTTTCCCCCCAGGTTTCCATCTTGGATTACAGTGTGAAGCAAAGATTATAAGGGTAAGAGGGTATCAAATCCAATTCTGCTCTCTGTAGGATAGTCATTTAAACTTTTCCAGACTAGAGTTCAGTATTGAACAAAAGATCTTTTTAGACAAGCCAGGACAATGGGGTCATTTTAAGAGCACACAAGATGGTAGAAGTGAGATGAAAGAGTCTTCTATCATACAAGACGTTTAGCAGGTAAATGGCTCTCTGTGGTTGTTCTTCAACATGTCTTAGTATCTCCTTCTGTTCTTGGCACAATCTTTGATCTTTTTTCAAGGTTGGAGACTTTTTCTTCTACATTCAGAGCAAAGCCTGAAGTAGGTCTTCACTAGACATTCTAGAATAATTACGTCCTCTTGACTACCAGGTGGCCAACCCGTATAAGACTTACATTCAAGTCAACACCCACTGAACAGATTCTTAAAGTAAGTGAAAGTACATTCCAGCCCTGGAGAGAATGATGTGTCCAGAGTCCCAGCTAACAGTGAGATGCCAGTACCAGGCAAACAAATGAGTCCAGCGAGCAGGCAAGAAACCGGCACATGGCAGACGTTAGGAGCAGGACATTTCACTCTGTATTTTGCAGATGGCAAAATGTGCTAAGAAGCTATCTGTCCTGATCTAAGAATCTAGCTTAGGCCGCAATGGAAAATAAGACACTTCCTTTGAGTTTTAACCCATCAAGCCCAACTGCCAAAATGTTCAATAGAGAGAAACAGAAAATAAGCTGATCTGTCAGGGATTTTATTAGCTTCCCTTAAGTGATATCTGAGGGCTCTGATACACCCATGAAACCACCACAGTCAAATAAAATAAAAAATGACAATTGAGGAAAGCCAGGCTAGAGTTTCAAACAGCCATTCTGCCTCTGCTTCTCAGATTCCCCTGTCATCTCAGGTCATAGGGAGGTGTGAAAGAAGGCAAGCAGACAAAATGCCTCAGGCAGCCCTCGCAAATAAAGAGGGACTAAAGAGGACATTCAAAAGTTGGTCACACTAGAATGATTCTTTCAGGCGGGCGTGACGGCAGAAAGCGAGGCTGTGAGAGTACAAATTGTCAGAGCCTGATAAGAAAATAACCTATTACCTGCAAAAAATGCATTTTATTTCCCAGGCTCTGGAAACACCTTATAAAAATGGGATGTACAGGAGGAAGGGGAGCAGAAAGAGTGGGTGAAATCAGGTAACTTACTTTATAAGATGCATAGCTTGTCATGGGTTTGATGAAGTTAGAGTATAAATGATATCACAATCCTAAAATAATCCACTTATCACAAACATGAGTATTTATCTCTTTTAAGTTGGACCTTAACTGTGTAGTCTGAAATCTGATTATTTAACTATACACGAATAAATAAACACACATATCCTTTCCTGGTACTAGGGCCCATGACAAAGCCAGGGACATAAGACAGAAATAAAATTTGTAGATTCTGAGCTGGATATTCTGGGAATAGGATCTTTTTTTTTTTTTTTTTAATAAATTTATTTATTTTATTTATTTATTTTTGGCTGCGTTGGGTCTTCATTGCTGCGTGCGGGCTTTCTCTAGTTGTGGCGAGCAGGGACTACTCTTCGTTGCAGCGTGCGGGCTCCTCATTGCTGTGGCTTCTCTTGCTGAGGAGCATGGGCTCTAGGTGCACGGGCTGCAGTAGTTGTGGCACGCAGGCTCAGTAGTTGTGGCTCGCGGGCTCTAGAGCGCAGGCTCAGTAGTTGTGGTGCATGGGCTTAGCTGCTCTGCGGCATGTGGGATCTTCCCAGACCAGGGCTCGAACCTGTGTCCCTTGAATTGGCAGGTGGATTCTTAACCACTGTGCCACTGGAGAAGCCCCCGGGGATAGGATCTTTAGACACAGATAAACTCAGAAAACAAATGGCCCTTGGAGTAGCATGAGAACTTGTACATTTTCAGTTGCCAATAACAGTAGCTTCCAGCTCCTGGAATGGAATCCAAGCACTCCAGGAATGTACCTGGCTTTCTTTACTAAGGAAATTCAAACTGATTGTTATGGAACTTCTTCTGTGGCAGGAAATGGCATCAGAGGGGACCCATTTCCCTCATACATAAAACATTTCAGTTACACCTTCTTCTCACTCTATTTCTCTAAGATCTGGAATTCTAAGAATGCCAGTTAATACATGAACACATTTAATTTACAATCTCCAAATGACACCATTTCTTAACACAGTATTTAAAATTATGATTGCTAACCCATTAAATGCATGCATGAAAACCAGCATGCATTTACATAATCATAGATGAGAATTAATTTATCTGTCCTTTGTCTACTCCCATGTGGTGTATTCATTTTGTGTGAGAAGGTTAAATTGAATTTTCATAGAACATCCCTAGGAGATTTCACAAACAGGAGCTCTAAATGATAAATAACCTACTTCTATCTATGAAACACTCAGGCACCAGGTGGCATGATGACTTAGCAAAAGCAGTGGACTGCAAGACAAAAGAGAAGGTTCTAGAACAAACTGTGTCTCACTCACTTGTTAATTAGTTCCTAACTCTGGACTGCTATGTGACCTTCAAGGATACTTCTACTTCTCACATACTCAAATACTATGTAGACTGGTAGAAACATTGCTCCAGTGACGCATGTTCTCTTTACAGGATCACCAGAAAATCAAGTAGGCATGCCTAAAAAAAAAAAATCTGAGAAATAATGTAACCCAGAGTTAAAGTTCTACGGCTTTTACAGGACATAAGTGACTATTCTGGATCTACAGCTCTTCTAGATTGGTACCATGCTGAGCGACACTGGAGCCTGAAGCCAGAGAAAAAAATTGGTAAAACCAATTGACTTTATTTAAAATTGCGATATCTTGTTTGTCATGGGTTTTATTGCATTAATTTTGATTTTAAAAAATTATTGTATTAAAATACTGCCTGGATTACTAAGTGCTTTGGAGCCCAGGCAAGAGCCTTACCTTCCTCATCCTAGTTCCAGCCCTGTTTCTAGATCATTCCTCTAAGCCCACATGCATTGATCCAGTTGATACAGAGGCAAATAAATCAACACACTCACACGTTTAACATTCCCCTATTTGAGAATATCTGTATCCAAACTGTGGCAGAGGAAATGAGCTACTTAATAAGCATTTAGTCAGAACCTACTGTCTTTTAATACTGTTCAAGGAGTAGTAGGAGATATAACTTCTCTAATGTAGAAGACGGATAATCCTTTCATTCTATGAAAGCACACCAGAAGTGATTTTGGGGACAGCTGATTTATGATTAGTTATGAGAATACAACTTTACCACAACTATTGGCTTCAGATTTGCATAGAGAGTCATGGCATATTATTTTAATTATGTGTGACTATTTTGGCTTATTTCAAGGAAAAGATATTCACCCTAAACAGACACCAAATATAATGCTTTAGATCACACCTCAGTTTCCATTCCCTCATGGTTCCCCTTCTTTCCTGAATCCTTTCGAATGCCCTCAAGGTTCTGCTATCGTGGACTGCAGAGGGTGTGTAGCTTGGTTCCATCTCTCACTGGTAGAATCTTGGTCTGCATTTCTAGTTCAGGTTATGATCACATACTTATTTCAGGCTCTGTGTCTCTTGTGTTCTTGTATTTAGCATGGTGATGAGCCCAGATTATTGCTCAGTTAAGAAATTGATGAATGAATGAATGAATACATGAGTGAATGAATGAATAAATAAGAAGATAATTTACAAAACTGTGAGGAAACCATCCCTAAGTAACTAACCCTAAGCATTACATGCTTTTCAAAATTCTCTCCAAAATTTAATTTTCTCCTTGAGTAGTAAGGATAAAACAAAATAATCCAGGCAATTTAGGAAATATGTAGATAACTTGGGAGCATATTACAGAAAGGCAGCCTTATAGTTTATGATTTGAAATCCTAACGGGATCTTCATGGAATCCTTGGGTGTTGTGTACTATAATAATCTATTCTGAAGACCCTAAAGCAGACTAAAGAGTCTAAGAACCTGGAACAGGAAACAGGTTAAAGCGTACACGAAAATTATTATTTGGGTCAGCAGTGAATGGATTTATCTGGTGCCCATATGCCCATCGCATTGAATAAGCCAGGAAAATAGACACGGTCTGACCTTTAGATTTCACTGCACCATAATTAACTTTAAAAATCAGCTAAGCAGACTGTCTAAGGGAGCAAAGCTCACTCACTCACAAGAATACAGCTTGAATATTAAGCTAGAAGCACACACACTTTTAAAAATTAGGCAGAGGTCTTTTAATATGATGTATAGAGAGCTTTGTAGAGTTTGAAAATAGATTTCACAAAATTACCAAATCTCAGACTCTCTAAGGAATAAAAATACATGGGATGATCACTCATATCGCTTAAAAATGCTTTTGAAAATAGCAATGTGTCCCTAAAAATGGCTTATAACAACCAGCTCACTTTAAAAGGTATCATAAACTTTATATAGATATATATTTTAATGAAGTAGAAAAGAACTCACTAAATAGAATTACTCTGAAAAAAGGAAGCTGCCTAGTTACAATCATTCTATTTTTTGTCTGGGTTTCCAATAAGAGCATTAGGATCCGACTTTATGATGAAATAGTTTCAGAATCATGGGCCAATTCCACAATTTGCGCAGCCTTCAGTGATAATGAGCATGGCCTCTATTAATGCAAAAATGTACAAATCAAAGTGTGGGAGTCTTTAAACTCTCCTGAGAGATCCACCTTAATGCAGGGTCTGCCTAAATCCCTGAGTCTGTCATTCCCTGAAAGCAGAGGAGATATGCCCTTTTCATTCCCTACTCCTGGAGTAATTACAGGCTCAGGTAATGGGTCAGTGGGGCACCTGGGACTTCTACATGCCAAGAGGAGAAAAATCAATGTCAGCACTAAAGAAAACAGCACAGTGGTCATGTCAGGAGGCACTTCCTCTTGTCCCAGGGAATCACCAGGACCCTGACGGCATCTCTAGTAAAAACAGTGTCTTAGCATCAAAACTCCATATTTTATCCCCATCCTGGGAGGATGGCTGTGGAACAAAGGACAACAAACATTTCAGTAAACTGTGAGTTGTCTTCTATGTTTTCTTGGTTAAGAAGCCATATGGGAAATCAAATATTTTGAACAAATACCTCTGTGTACTTATTGTTCCCAGTATGCTGGCGTGTGACTAGAAGTCCAGAGAATTCTTTATGCAAAGATCACTTTGCCCATTTTTTCAGACCTAATAAGATTTTGAGTTAGTATCACTGTTAAAGGGTCCCAAGAAGGTCTACGGATTTAGCAGCTATCTAATGCCTCTCATTTTGCTCCATGCAGTATTTCATGGCTCAGTCCCAAGACTTAATAAAACTGGCTCTTTGAGTCAGTCCCTATTCATCTCCTTCCTTTGGCATCATGAATGAGCACACTGCCAAGTGCATGTACAAGTGTGGGGGTCCTCCAACACTCCTCCAAGGAGAGGACAGATATGTCATCCATCCTTAGTGTTCAGAATTGACCTTGGGCTCCGATGTTTTGACTAGCTGGAAGGAGATGCCTCTTTGAGACAATTGCAAGATTATAACTGTTCCCACTTTAATTTGTTTCTGCTACGTCTTACCTGTAAAGCAAAACTACACTGCTGCCAGGGAAGTCAAGAAGGCAGCCACCCAAACAATTGTTAATCGTGTAGAAGAGGAATACGGAGAACAGGGCTATGGGATAAATGGGTACATCTCCTCCACCACCAGCATAGTACTGACAACCACTACGTCAAAAGTGAATCCCGAGAACATTCTCTGTGTGGGCAACACTTCGTGATGCCAGGGATAAAACGATGGTAGCCATCTCCCTATTTTAAAATAGGCACTCCCCATTTCCCCTGCCATTGTTTGCAATCTCTTCTTGGAAGCTAGTATTGGAATTAGATTAATCTAATTGATCTGAGTACTCAGGACTTGTCAAGAGACGGCGGGGGTACCAGGAGGCATCTGACCCCTGAGATAGTATGTTCTCCTCTGAACAGACTGCTTATCATTCTCTCTCCCCCGCCCTCTCACACCCCATCCTTTCTTCCTTCTTCTCTCCTGCCTCTGTTTCCCGCTCATTCTCTCTTCTCTGCCTCTACTGTGGCAGCTAAAAGATTTTCTATCCTTCCTTCTTCTTTCCTGTGACCAGTATGGCATTTGGAACTAAGATTTTGCCAAATATTCTTATTTAGTTAGAAATGAGATTTTAGAACATGTAAATTAACATGCATATCTCCTGATACTCAGCTAAATCACAAGCACCCCTCTTACTCTCTTCTAATCTTACGCTTAAGGGCACTTGGGGGGATGGGGGGTGAAGACTCCCACGCTAGTGTAACTCATATTCCTATATCCTCTAACTGAAATTAGGTAGACCCTCTGCTATTTCGTAGATAAAGATAACTCATTTACTTCCACTTTCATTGCAATAAAACTAACATTTAATAATAACAGAATTCACATTTATTACCTTCTTGCTATGGCTCTAAAGCCACTTTTTCTGGATTTAAAATCTTCTTCAGGAACTTACTAGTTGTATGGCCAAGGACAGGTTACTGAATTCCTATCTATTTTAGAGAAATAAAGGGCACATATATATTACATATATAGTGCCTAATAAGTATTAGCTATTATTACTATTATTATTTTAAGCCCTGGGCTAGTTGCTTTGCATAGGCTTTCTCATTAATCCTCATTCTCATTTTACAGATTAGAAAACGAAGACTCAGGTTTTACTTGCTAAGGCAGCACAGCTAGGATGTAGCAATGCCAGCATTTAAACTCACTTCTACGTGACTTTGTGAGTTTTTCATTGCATTATTTGGGGTTTTGTGTTAAAATATTTTAAAAATGATCTAGATTATGAAATTGGAACCTGTCAAAAGGACACAGTAAGTAGCTGGAAGGACGGCTACTGGCCAAATATGGGACAATTTGAATGTCAATATGTTATGGTCTGAATGTTTGTATCCCCCTAAAATTCATATGTTGAAAACCTAATGCCCAGTGTGATGATATTAGGAGGTGGGACCTTTGGGAAGTGATTAGGTCATGAGAGCTGAGACCTCTTAAATGGGAGTAGAGCCCTTATAAAAGACTCCCCGGAGAGATCCCTCACCCCTTCCCTATATGAAGGAACCACCAGAAGTCTGCAACCCAGAAGAGGGCCCTCCTCGACCACGCTAGCACCCTGATCTTGGACTTCTAACCTCCAGGTTTATTAGAAATAAATTTGTGTTGTTTATAAGGTACCCAGTCTGTAATATTTTGTTATGGCAGACCAAGCAGACTAATATAGCATCGTAATAAATACTAGATGTATTTGGGGCCTTAAAATGACACATGAAAATTAATGCATTTACTTAAATCTGGTCTAATTTATTGGTATATTTGTCTATCTCTCTCAATTAAGTCTAAGCTCCTTGCAAGTAAATTTTTTTTTTTAATATGACATCATGCCATGTATGTAGTAGACAGACACTCAATTTTTCTTTAAATAAACGTCTTTATAATTGGTCAAGATGAGTACAGAAGAACTTGTAAGTAGCAGCAGGATGTAGTGTGGGCAGGATGATGGCCATGAGGACCAGACAATAAAAAAAGGAAGTGACCAGCTCACTTCTTCATCTATCAACAAGTAGCTCACTTCATACCTTTGAATGCACTCAAGATAGAAAAAACTGAATATAGAAGATGTATAAACTTAAACCAAACACTGTCCACATTCACTAATCAACCTCTTGGATATAAAATTACATCTACTAAGCAATTTATTATTGAATGGACAAATTAATATGGCAACTCTCTTTTTGTCACACTAGGTTTTCCTTACTTCAACTCATTTTTTAGTATCATGCCCTAAAATCTCATTTCAAATGCAATAAAAGCCACCTTTACTTAGTGCTTCCTCATTTTTTACTTTCCCCTTTGTCTTTCCTTTGGTATGTATTTCCAACTACATTATGTAGCTTTGTAAATCTTTTGAGAAGGTATTTTGTGTAAAATGCACCACACTAAATAGTAATACATTTTACTTCATTATAGAGTAGTTACGATATTTTTAGCCCAGTAATTATGGTAATGTTATCATTGACAAGGATCATAATAATAATTATCATATCATAAACTAAGCTGATTTTTAAACAATTGCTGGGGCTCTCTGCTTCATCCATCTTTTCCTCCTGTCCTGCCTCCCTCCCTTTCTATTGATATCTTCTGGAATAAAGTTAAAAAGGATCTAGAATCCACCATAAGACTATAAACTCCAATAAAAAGTATAGCCATTTCATTATATTTCTTTTGATATATGTTGTCATATTTTTGTCGAATATATGACAATATATTGTCATATATTTGTCATATTTTATAGCCTATATCTTCTCTACCCTTTAATTTTGAGTTTCCCATGAAAACAATATAAATATTAAAGATCGAAAAATAATAACATTAAAAAAAAATTAGCTACCGAACAACTGCAAATTGAAACTCAATTTTCCAGCCCGTTATGCTCAACTGGGGATCTGACCATGCGATTATGAGGTTACTCCTGTGTGACTCACTTGAAAGCTGCCCTTTTCCTTTTGATACAAACACAACTCTTGTGCATTTTCATAATATGATTTCTTGTACATTTCTGTGTGTTCCTTCTCATGTATTCATTTGAGAAGCACTGGTTGACTGTCTACTCTGCACATATTTTAGAAGACTAAATTGTTTGCATTTGAGGTAGGCTGAATAAGGCTCCCTGTCCCCCAAATAAAGGTATCCACATCCTAATACCTGGATAGTAAAAATATGCTACTTTACATGGTAAATTGGACATTGTGGTTGTGAATAAAATAAGAATCTTGAGATGGGGAGATTAGCCTGGATTACCTGGGTGAACCCCGTGCAATCACAAGGATCCTTATGAGAGGAGGCAGGGGGTCAGAGTCAATAGTAGAAGTGACAACAGAAGCAAGAGTTTGAAGTGATGAGAGGATGGGGCTATGGGCCAGGGAAAGCAGGCAGCCTCTACACACTCATAAAAGGCAAGAAAACTGATTCTCCTTCAGAGGTTCCATTAGGAACCATCCCTGCCAACACCTTGACTTTAGCCCGGTAGAATGATTTTAAACTTCTAACCTTCAGAACTGTAAGATAATACATTTGTGTTGGCTTAAGTCCCTTAGTCTGTGGTAATGTGTTACAGCAGCCGTAGGAAACTAATAGAGTTTTATTCCATTTTCTTAGGACAACTTAAAAACCCTAACTGAAACCTTTCCCTTACCAATTCTATCAGCAAAGGCAGCTACTTCCTCTGAGATGAACAAAGGACACCCATGGGGAGATAAACAGACCATCCAACCCGGTGTCTTCCAGAAAGTGGGTGAGCAGTTATCTCTACATTTTGACATGACATGGAGGGTGCTCATTTCCTTCAGACCTTATTTTGTGGTTAATAACGTCTCATGAAAAGAGCACCAGCAATGACAATTGAAATATATTTATATTTAACCTTGATGAAAGATTGCAAAGCAAAATGTCCATTTTAATCAGGGGCATTAAACATGAGTAGAAGTGTCTTTCATTTTAATTGGAAAACAGATAAATAAGCTGTGTTAAATTCTGTTGCCAACTCTAATTAAGATCCTTATAATAGGAGTTAACTGCACTCAGAATTTGTAGTAATAGCAATAAATAATCATAATATAAATAATGCTAAGCTTTCATCTAATACAGAGTTCTAGAGTAGGAGATTATCTAAATTAGCGTCATTCTATTATTACTATCCTATATTAGTTATTAAACCCAGTTGAGTATACCCATATGTTAAGTAGCCTCAGTAAATGTTAAGTGTGAGTAGAAAACTAAGATTAGAAAAGAACAATTCGATTTTTAGAAATTATTTAAAATTTCCCTGTGTTCAAGGCAAAACTAATAAAGAATGATGGAACCACTGGAGATGTCTGGAATAGATATTTATCCAAATATCCTACGATCCCTCTGCTGAATCCCTTTACCCTGGATCTGTTAGCTGCATGCATTCTTATTGAGGCATAGAGTTATCTGAAATTATTCTGTAGAATTCCATCAAAGTTTCACTGAACAATTTATGAGTTTAGTTTCAGCTGATGCTATAAATTTCATTGCAAATTTAAGAATTCCACAGGGATTCTAAGACTTTTGACAACCCTGTGATGTGTTGTCAAAAAATAATACAAAGCAAGAATGCTGATGAATCTTTCAGATCATAAGAATCGGGGCTAAAAGTGACAGATTCCTAGAGGAAAATGAAACCTGCAGGTCTATGATCTTCCAGGTCTAGTGCCTTAAAAAGCCAGATCACCTTCAGAAGAGGAAGGAGAAAAATAAATAGTACATAGTTCATTACAAAGTTCTTCCTGCCAGTCAAGACCGTGTCTGTACACATCCTCTTCCACCCACTCATTCAACATCTAAAATAATATGTCTTATTACAAAACCAACCAGTTTTCATCCTATAACTCAAATGGATACTAAAAGCTTAAATACTCTCTTCTCAGGCTAGAATACCATGGGAAAATCTAAGTATTACTACAAAGTGAAAGGGGTTAATAAGGAAAGCATGTCACTGATGAGTATTTTTTTTAATCTCAATTTTAAGCATTCCTCATTGATAATTCTATGGGTGATTTTTTTTTTTTTTAATTAATTTATTTATTTTTGGGTGTGTTGGGTCTTCGTTACTGTGCGAGGGCTTTCTCTAGTTGCGGCAAGCGGGGGCCACTCTTCATCGCGGTGCGCGGGCCTCTCACCATCGCGGCCTCTCTTGTTGCGGAGCACAGGCTCCAGCCGCGCAGGCTCAGCAGCTGTGGCTCACGGGCCCAGCTGCTCCGCGGCATGTGGGATCCTCCCAGACCAGGGCTCGAACCCGTGTGCCCTGCATTGGCAGGCAGACTCTCAACCACTGCGCCACCAGGGAAGCCCCTCTATGGGTGATTTTAAAAAAAAAATTTTTACTATTATTTTCTTAATTTTAGCACTTAATCCCATTACCAAGGTATTCTCCTATTAGTGATTCTCTCAGACTGACTCAGTTATTGTTGGTAAGGAAACAGCAAGGAAGCAGGAGTTAAGCAGACTCTTTCATCTGGCGAGAGGACGATGGGAATGGATGAGGGAGTTGAGGAAGGTCAGGCGTTTACCACTGAATACAAATCTGTCATGCCTAACAGATGAAGCTCTTTAGTTTCTGTGCTGCTCAGGCTACTCCCAGCAGCCAAGGAGAAAATAAAAAAGACGGTCAAGCATGAATGCCAATCAGCCTGTGCTGGCGACAGTGATGTATTTACATGTGCCATAGCAGCTGTACTAGGCTTGGCTATGGATGAAAAGGTAAATTAAATAGTTGTCAATAATTATAGAAGGTCAGAACCTAAATCCTGAGGGTATCCTAATAAGATCAGACAGATGGGATTTGGCTGATCTATCCTGTTAAAAGCATCCTTCTCCGAGGTCAGAGTTCAAAATTTGTCATGAGCTCAAATGTATTTGAGCTGAGTCTTCTCAGAAGAACCTGAGTCTTTTCCTCCTATGATTATTTGCAGGGCTGACAATCTTTGGATATTTGTTGGCAAATACTATGTACCAAGGTTTTATTTAGAGCAATGTGCGATGCAATTGTAATAGGTTCTTTAAAATGTTTTGTCAGCAATATTGATGTAAGAATGCTTTAATGTTACTGTTTATAACAATAATAGTAATATACTATAGTAATATATAATATAGTACTATAGTAGTGTTAAACTATATACATTTAATACTAATGGAGCTGTTCATATTGGAGATAGAATGCATCTTTGAATCTACTCATGTGATTCAGTCGCCAGAATTAAAATTCCCTCGATTGTGTGTGTGTGTATTTAGACACAACTGAGTACTACTTCATTTCCTCAACAAGTGTTCCAGGATCTATGATATATCAGATTCTGTGATGGGTACCGGAATGGATACATCAAAGAAAAATAAAGCCCCCTTACCTCAAAGAGAGACAGACAAGTAGACTAATCATAAGTAAAATAAATATTTGAAATATAATCCATCCAAATAATTTCAGTTAATGCCACACCTAAAATGGTTTTCTGGAAGTTAGGTCATCTTCAGTTTCACACATTCATAGAGCAATTACAGGCTCAGTTTCTTCCTTACTCTGTCAAACTATCTACGTAGGAGATTATCATTCCTAAAATGGATTGTTGCAATAAAGTAAAAAAGTCTACATTATATAAGGTTTATAAGTTATAAGAAAATGTCATTGAATCATATAGTAAGTGTATGATGCTGCGTTTGGTTTATAATGTCCATTTTCTAATCATGGACTCATCACTAATTCCTCTAATAATTTATTATGCATTTGCATCTCTGAGTGGGGGAGAAGGAAATTAAGAGGAGAAATTCAGTATTTAAATAGTTCACTTGCTTAAGGAATTGGTTCCAAAAATCACTTGAATTTAAGAATTACTTGCATTGCTTGTTAAAAATATAGCTTCCTGGGCATATTAAGGTTTTCATAAACCCACCAGGTATTCTGATGATAAATAATGTTTTAAAACCTTTATAAGTGTATCCTAGTTGTCAACACTAACACTAACATCTCTAAATTTTGAAGTTTAAGAAGTCACTTTGATCAAAAGTATGAGTCTATGAATAATGAACATGTTATTCTATAGCAAGCTACCATTGTAGTAAGTCTAGAATTTAAAAAATGTTTCATAGTAATTAAAGATAGTTCCCAAAGTTCTTTATGACCTCAAATTCTAAACTGAGAAATCAGCAAATATTTCAGCCCCATAGAGTTTTTTGTTTTTATAAATTTATTTATTTATTTATTTTATTTTTGGCTGTGTTGGGTCTTCATTGCTGCACGAAGGCTTTCTCTAGTTGCGGTGAGCGGGGCTACCCCTTGTTGTGGTGCACGGGCTTCTCATTGCGGTGGTTTCTCTTGTTGAGGAGCACGGGCTCTAGGGTGCACGGGTTTCAGTAGTTGTAGAACGCGGGCTCAGTAGTTGTGGCTCGCGGGCTCTAGAGTGCAGGCTTAGCAGTTGTATTGCACGGGCTTAGTTGCTCCACAGCATGTGGGATCTTCCCGGACCAGGGATCAAACCCGTGTCCCCTGCGTTGGCAAGCGGATTCTTAACCACTGCACCACCAAGGAAATCCCTCCCATAGATTTTTATTAGTGGTATTTAGAATTCACTAAATTTTAAAGACTCTCTCTCTCACTCTCATCTATCTACCTACCTACCTACGTACCTTCCTATCAAAGGATAAAGAAGATTTTGGTTGTTGTTGTAGAAAGACCAAAGTAATTCTTTTTAATGTTATTCTCTTGGATATCATCATTCTCTCATTATTTTGGAAAGATGAAAAGCTAGCTGCAGCTTTTTGGATCTATACTGGCTATATGAGTTCTAAGTACATTAAACATCAAATTTACTGGAAGTCTTTGATTTACATTTTCCAACTTAAAATGTAGCCACTAAGAGAGCCCATCTCTCTTATATTCACATGTTGTAGATAGTTGGGGCTCAACTCCTGCTGAGATTGACTCCCTGGAGGAATGAAGTACCGCTTCAGGATGTGGAGCTGATGTTGCAATTCTGCACTGACTCCTGACATTCCATTAGGACGCAGCTGCCATAAGTCCTGTGAACATGATGACCCCAGGACACATGTGGTTTATAGGGCAAGGCTGTACATTAACTGTGGAGCACAGTTAATAAACTAAACTAATAAATTTTAGTTTATTCTAAAATTTGCCTAAACTCTAACAGATTCTAGATAAACTATGAAAAATTATTAAGCTTATTTAGTAACTTGGTTGAACTGGTTTGGACAGTCTTAGGATCAGGAAACACTACACATTCCTTAAAGCACCCTTCAAAACACCAGTTCTAGTATACTTTTCTGCATAGCACAGAGTATTGAGGCAAACTCTAGCAATCTGCGAGGATATTTTTAACTATCAGAAAATAAGAGCATGCACTAGCCTCATGAACTGGTATTTAGAGTTTTATTTGTTACTTAAGTAATATAGACTATTTGCCTCTAAAGATATATGTTTGGGGCTTCCCTGGTGGCGCAGTGGTTGAGAATCCGCCTGCCAATGCAGGGGACACGGGTTCGAGCTCTGGTCTGGGAAGATCCCACATGCCGCGAAGCAACTGGGCCCGTGGGCCACAACTACTGAGCCTGCACGTCTGGAGCCTGTGCTCCGCAACAAGAGAGGCCGCGACAGTGAGAGGCCCGCGCACCGCGATGAAGAGTGGCCCCCGCTTGCCGCAACTAGAGAAAGCCCTCGCACAGAAACGAAGACCCAACACAGCCCAAAATAAAAATAAATAATAAATAATAAAAAAAGATATATGTTTGCTGTTAAGAATATTTTCTTATATCCCTTGCTTTTAGAAAAAATAAAACAGACATGTTAGTATTCCAAGTGACATCACAGGTAGGTTACAGATAATCTCTTTTGTCAGAACAAAAGATTTCCCTAAATTTTTAACACCTTTCCTAAACATAAGTATATGTGTCAAAACATGAGCTCGAGGACAGAAGAGTGTGCAAACAGAAGGGGAGCAGTAAGAAATTAGAAGTCAAAGATCCTCAAAGCTTAAACATGAGTTGCTATTTGAATTGGAAATTGATATGAAATAAGATTCAATTCCTTTGTGGTAATAACAAAAGTTAATGAAAAGGAATTGTTTCATTGATTAAAAAATTAATTGACACAACCTTACAGAATATACGTATGACATAAAAGTGATTTTAAAGTAAAAATGATTTATTAAACAATAGGAAAAAACAATTGATTAGCTGTCTTACGCATCAAGAGACTGCTAAGCACTTAGAAAGTTAGGCTAAGTTTACTGCAAGTGTAACCACTGGCTGTCACGGGGCTGCCATCCAAGGGACACACGGAGCACAGTGCTGAGGGCCCCCGGGACTGTTAGGGGTCCAGGAATAGGTTTTCATTTTTGTTTTTGAATCAGCAGGAAAAAAATGAATGCAATCCAACCTGGATTATATTAGTCTTCATACCCATGTAATTATAAAATAAAATTCTTAATTTTTTTTTTAATGGAGGAAGGGACCTAAAAGACAAAAATGCCTCTGAGCCATGAAAGCCCTGTACAGATCGGGGTGTAAACAGGCCTTAGCTCACTGTAGACAGGGGAAGGTACCAAAAATGATATTTTTGATGTTCTCCTATCCTATCACATCTCACAGATTTTTCTCTCCCCTTTTCCAAGGAAAATAAGATAGAGAAGAAGAGCAGAGATGTGAAAAAATAAATATTTAAAAATACATGAATACAAGCATGGCATTGCTTTATAAAACTAATGACTAAGTCACATTATTTTGAGGAATGTCTGGTCACATTTCTTATAAATAATACACAACTGGATAGAGTTCCTTATTAGAGCATATTCATATTATCAAGCATTCCAAACTTATCCAGTGTTGAATTAATGTTCATTGCTGGCTAATCTTTCTCAATATTCAAAATGAGAGCTTTATGATCATTAACAGTGTTCATAAGAAACCAATTTAAATATAGTGCAAAATAATAGGAAATCACTGCTGGAACTTATAATGGCATCATTGTTACGAAATGCTGGGTAGCAATGATATCAGAAAACATGCCACTAGAAATTAGGGTGGCAGAGATATGGAATTTGTATAAAAAATTAAAGTGCTCACTTTATCCTGCTTGATTGACTGATTGTTTGTCGTTTCATCATCATTAAGTCCACAAGAGAGATTACTTTTTAAAGAAGGACGGTTTTGACAAACATGGATTTGTTTGACAGAGAAATGGATTACTTTGTACTGTCTAAACTTAAGAACAAGCAACAGAACGGTGTGGTTTTAGAGGGAGCTGTGGTGATTCTTCCACCTTTCCATCTGAAAAGCTAGCTTGATATTTCTATTCTATTTAATAGGAATAAAAGCACAATCAAGGAGAACACAGCTTGGTGACACAGAATGTTCTAAGAGGTACTTTTTAATCGTTTCTCTACTCCTGACACCAGAATTTGATAATGTTGATTAGGTAGGGTTTAAACAATCCAGGAAACCCATTGTAACAACACCCTGTAGTATCTTTAAGGTTGAAATTTAAGAAGATGACTAGATGATTTGGGGAATTTATTTAACCTACAAATCATAATAAGAATGTGGCATTGTTTACTCCAGTTTCTTATACGTAGAAAACTAAGAACCAGGATTGGGTTCTAATATGACTCTTTTCTAAGGAATTTATGAGGACTCAATTATTTTGGGAAAAACAAACAAACCTCTGCCTAGGTTTAATTTGGAGTGGTTTTCTTGTACACATTTTTCTTCTTCTATGTCACCTAGTTGGTACTAAATTCTTGCTTCATATCTTTGTTAAAATCCTTGGCCTTCACTTATTAATTCCAGGAAAAGCTACTGAACACAAAATCTCAGGCCTCCTACCCTGAGATTAATAATAATACCTGAGAGTAATACCCTGTGGCTTCCTGATTGGTTTCCCCTCCTCCTGTTCTGAAGACTGGATTTCCTTTGAGTACCTGGATGATGGGGGAGGTTTTAAATGGGTTGGCAGGAATTCTCTTCCTGTTTAGATTAAGAACAACAAAGGGATCATAATTCCATAACTCTTCTTGTGAAATATTAAGACAGAATTCCTTGGCAGTGGTAATCCTAAACATTAATATACAATCACTCTTTGCTCAATGGTGTACAACTTCTATAAGAATTAACCAAGGTGATCAGAACGTAGAGTCAAAACTGAGGAAATCTGCATCCAAATGTATTCGTGTCCTGTTGTTGCTGTAGCAAATTACCACAAACTTAGCGACATAAAACAACACGTATTTGTTATTTTATAGTTCTGGAGGTGAGAAAGCTGGCAAGGTTCTCACTGCGTTAAAATCAAGGTGTTGGCAGGGCTGTATTTCTTTCTGAAAGCTCTAAAAAGGAATCCAGTTTGCAGAGGCTGTTCGCCCACATTCCTTGGCTTGTGGGACTTCCTTTCATCTTCAAAGCCAGGCATTACAAGTCATATCCTTCTCACATTACATTGCTCTGCCCTCTTCCTTTGCCTCCCTCTTCCACTTTTCAGGACTCCTGTGATTACACTGGGCTCACCTGGATAATCCAGAATAATCTCTGTATGTTAAGATCAACTGATTATCAACCTTAATTTCATCTGTTACATTAATTCTCCTTTGCAAGGAAACATAATATTTCAACAGATCTAAGGATTAGGATGTGGACATCTTTGGGGGGACACTATTCTGTGTATAGAGTGAGTATTTATCCTGTGCATCTGTGACTTTTTTTTTTTTTTTAATAATTGAGGTTTTGAGTTTTTTTAAGATTTTTTTGATGTGGACCATTTTTAAAGTCTTTATTGAATTTGTTACAATATTGCTTCTGTTCTACGTTTTGGTTTTTTGGCCACGAGGCATGTGGGATCTTAGCTCCCCGACCAGGGATCGAACCCACACCCCCTGTACTGGAAGGTGAAGTCTGAACCACTGGACCGTCAGGGAAGTCCTCATCTGTGACTTCTTGCCCACTCTTCCTTTCTCAAATCTTCTTGAATAAAAAGAACAAACTTGTGAACAATTGGTCAAGATCCTGTGCTGGACGTGTTTTGTTTTCACACAGAAGCACTCTGTACACTCTCCATCTCATCTCTGAGTGGCTGACCTCTCAAACGTCTCTGGTATATCAGAAGGCTTCCTTGACCTTTGGCATTTTGTTTTGTTTGGGTTTTTTTGTTTTATCTTATCTTATCAGAGTATAGTTGATTTACAATGTTGTCTTAATTTCAGGTGTACAGCAAAGCGATTCAGTTATACATATATCCATTCTTTTTCAGATCCTTTTCCCATATAGGTTATTACAGAATATTGAGTAGAGTTCCCTATGCTGTACAGTAGGTCCTTGTTGGTTATCTATTTTATATATAGTAGTGTGTGTATGTTAATCCCAAGCTCCTGATTTATCCTTCCCCACCATGTTTCCCCTTTGATAACCATAAGTTTGTTTTCAAAATCTGTTAGTCTGTTTCTGTTTTGTAAGTAAGTTCATTTATATCATTTTTCAAAAATTAGATTCCACATATGAGTGATATCATATGATATTTGTCTGTCTCTGTCTGACCTTTGGCTTTTTTTGAGTATACCCACTGTTGAGCACTGACAAGAATCTGAATGAGGAATGAGTGTGAATCTGAGGTTTTTATTCCTACCTGTCTCCGTGCAGATTTGTCTTAAGCCAGCTGTTCCCCTCCAATGCAAGTTACAACTTTTTTCAAAGTATCCCTCTTTGTAAGGCCCTCTGTTCTTCCAATTCTAGTAACTGCTTTACCAAGTTCCCCCTTTGAGCCAAGGGACAATGACAGCTCCACTGTCAATAGCCTCTCAGTACTGCGCTATCTTTTGTATTTTCTTGTACCTTATGCCAACACCTTTGTTAATAGTTTCTTTAGTAAGCCTTCCTTGAATTAAGTATGCTTCACATTTCCTTCTGGGATCCTTGTATATTCAGACTCACATTTTAGAGCTTATAACTTAAGTAGATGAGGAGAATTTTAAGAGTTTTTAATTTAAAAAATAAAGTAAATATCGACATAGTATGTCTTAGAAACTGGCCAAATCATTTAAGGGTCTCTCTCTTCAGTAATCCTTCACCCATTTCCCCAAATTCTTGGCCACTTTTGTTATTGCCGCCATTTCTCCATTGTATCAATCAGGGTTTGATCAGAGCATGAGAGTCAGGGTGGGGGTTTGTGCAGGGAGCAGAATTTATTACAGGATTTAATATTACACAGTTGTCAGGGCTGGTTATATAGTGTTTGTAAGGCTGTTGTTTCTGAATCTGGTCATTGAGACTGAAGTCATCAGGCAGCAAGTTGGGAGGGCAAGATGGCTGTGGACTGGAGAAAGCAAGGACAAGATGAAATCTACAAAGCTTAGATGGAACCCATGAGGACAGACTGGAATCCATGTCAGTCTCTCACCATCTCCAGCACAGACCTAAACACACACCTAGCTCAGGAGGTGGAGAAGCTGAAGCAGAAGATATGGCAGGACCTAGAGTTGCTGCTGGCCAGGATGCTACCTTGTGCCAACAGGTGTGTCAGCAGATGAGCAGTACGTTGTGCCTGCAACAACCTCAAAACACAAAGAAGTATGGCTCCTCGCTCCTCTTTTATATCTATTTGCCAAATCACATATAAAATTTCTCTTTTGGCCCACGCTAACGTAGAACCATACAGGGAAGGCAACCTAGAGAAATGTTCCAGCGTGAATGAAGTGACGCAGTAAAAATCCATCACATCCATGTTCACTCTGATATTCAGATGCCTCAGCCATTGAAAAACACTGTAAACAACAATTTCTGCTGCCATCACTATAGCCATTCATTTTCTCCCCAAAGACTCCAATATCTGGAAACATGGTAGGGGAATTTGATTGTTGACAAGACTATTCCAAAATTTTGACCATGTATCTATGCATATGTGAACAAAAATTTCCACAGATTCTCTCTAAATAGCAGCATATTATCAAAAACTCTTGGTATCTTTATGTCTTGAAATTTATTTTGAATAGCAAAAAGGTAAAAAATAGTCATTCTAAAAACTGGGTAAGGAATCTTGCTAGTTATGGATATGACACTTTAGTTGGTCATATTTTCAGAATGCAAAGTGTTCCTTGGATGAATCTAAGAAATAGTCAACAAAAAGTGGTCTTAAAAATTCCTTAGGTCATTTGGGATTGACATATATACACTAATATGTATAAAATGGATAACTAATAAGAACCTGCTGTATAAAAAAATAAATTAAATAAAATTCAAAAAAAAAAAAAAAGTCCTTAGGTCCTAGAATTCTTGACAGCATTATATGCTTTAGGAGAAACTGACCCAACACACAGTGCAAACTTTTAACACTGTCAGTTTGCCTTCACGTCACCAAGCATCCAAACCATAACTGTGCCACTCTTCAGGCATCAAGAGTTTCACATATTAGAAATCAAGTCTTTTCCAAGTCAATTTGGATATCTGACATTTCTTGAAGTAATAATATATAGAATTTTACATATATACCTCATCCACAGTCATCAATTTGCCATCTCTAGCACTCGAATTGTCACTCTCATTTGAGATAACTGGAAAACATAAAGGAATTGAGGTTTGAGGACAAAATATTGTGTTAAAACACAGCAGAGAAAAATGAATGTTGCGATGAGGAGGAGGAGGAGATGATGATAGCTGTTTGATTTTTTTTTAAATCAATGATGCCTTGGGAAGGTTACTGGAAGAAAAAGTAAAGGTGAAAAAATATCTTAGACTTGGTCCCTAGTAGAATCTGTTATGAAGGAAAAAACTGGCCCAGTGTTACAGGGGTAGGTGGATGCAGAACTCAGTGAGGTGTAGAATTTAGGGATCCACTAGAGCAGATGTAAATAGGATAAACTTGGGATAACAGAATAGAGATTCAGTGAGGCAGTACACGGAAGTCAGATATTGGTAGTTAACTTAGTCCCAGACCAGAAAACAAGGGAAAATAAAGTTAGGATATATGTTTTCTGAAGCAAAATATTTTATACACGTCACCCGGAATCTATGAGGGTAAGACATCTTTAAAGGTTTCCAGCAAACAGGGCTTATAAATAGAGTTAAAACAAAATATCCATTATTACTATGTCTTTGATACTGCCTTTATTTAGCATGATGCTTAGTGATTTGTTAGTGAACAAAAATAGTTATAAAGATCTTACGCATGTATTTTAATTCTTGTCTACTTGATCCAGTTTTTATTCTAAAATAATATATTCCTCAACTATGATTTTTTTTTAACAGCCATGGTAAGCAAAGCTCTATTGTATATGAAAGTGAAAATTAAGGGAAGTAATTTTAGAATATAACATGGTTACAGTGAAAGAGAGACAAGTCTGTTTCGGAAAAAGGTCTCTTTGGAGAGTTAAATTTTAATCACCAGGAGAAATGATTACTAATAAAGCTAGATCCCATCAAAACTATACAACGATTATGTCTGTAATCAGGATATGAGGTTAGTTTACATTTTCAGAGTTTACATTTAGTGATTTCTATTTTAAAAGTAGAACGATGTTGAAGGCCCACAAGACTTGTACATTGCATAAACTGATAAGGACAGGGTAGTTTAAAGAATACAATTTGAAAGCCCCCATTGAAGCTTATGCTGAAATAAAATTCCCATTACTGTTGCATGGGGACCAACATGCTCTCCTTCGACAAGGACAGATTTTAGATTAAGCACTCTGAGACTGCAAATTACCATTCTTGATAGCTGGCCTCCCCTGTCTATGATGCCTTAGAGAAATGGGATAGACTGTGAAAAAGTATAGATTTCAAGAAGGCAAAACCCTTTCTCTTAACCATCCCCAACCTCCATATCCAAATTTCCATGTTTCAAGAGAAAGAATAGTAATGTGAAGATACTGCTGAATTTAAATGGGAATAAAGGACATTATAATTACAAATCTTAGCAGCCATGCCTAGAATGATTGGCTGACACTGTCATCACCACCCCATCACCAATTACAATTACATCAAATTTGGCCACTCGAGATAGGGAAGGAGGGGACCCGCAAAAGAGAGGCACTTCTCTTGGATTCATCTTCAAACTTGCAAGGAATTTTATTTTACAAATGAGCTGCAGTCAATTCAGGCTAAATAATTAATGTTTAAATAAGGTACATATGACTTTCTTGCACAGGGAAAAGAGAAAGTGGAGGTTTCGCAGACATAGGGTGTAAGTCTTTTTTGTTTAATACGGTTACTCAGAGATATTAGCACTACTACCCTATAGAGACTGCTTCCCCTAGGAGATAGCTGCAGCTTCTAAATCATTGTTCTGTTTTGTTTTGGACTCTGAGCCTTTTAAATATTGGGATGATAAAATGATCATAGATTAGAATCCTTATCATTTAAAAAAAAAATCCATTCATCATTTCAAAACATACAGGTATGGCATCCAAGCCACGTGAGTAGATGCTTATTTCCTAAAGCAAGCATACTCTGCAAAATCAATTTGTGAACTCATTACATAAATCCATATTAAACTCTTTAGTCGATATTTAACACTCTAACAAGGATAGTCGGGGTAAATTACATGGAATATTTTCAGGTGGCGAAGAACCAAAGTTAGTCCTTCCACTTCTAATCTATTTCTCAGTTCTAATCTGTGTCTGCCACAGAAAGGAGAGACAAAGAGGAGAGAGAAGAAAAAAAAGAAGTGATCATTTATATCCTTCTGATAGTTAAGGGATAATCAAATCAATATATTCTGGTCCTGGCGGTGACAGTATGTTCTCAATGGTTATCTTATGTTAATGCATAGCCCTTTAATTCCTTCCAAGATGGCAGTACAATGAGTCCCTTCCTCAGAGCTGGGTAAAAAAAATGTCCAGCAAGGAGGAATCCTCTCATCAGTAGGAGAATGACTCACTTATAGCCTATCAAGGAACTTAGGGTGCATAATAAGCCTCCATCATACTCTCCCTTAAGCTTTTCATGACCAGCAGCAATGCCAATAACTTACAGGATTCCCAGTCAGCATTAAAATCTCTTTTTCAGTTCAAATGCAAACTGCTAAGCATTTCCTCTTCCATAGTATTCTTTGGATTTATCTTTCTCTCCATGAGCTGAGTTGCCACTCAGTTCAGACCATAATTATTTTCCCTCTGGGGATACTACAAAACATTTTGCATTCATCTTTCCTCCTGCTCCAATCTCTCAAATACACACAGCAGAACATTCCTTTTCAGTCAGACTATTAATTTTGCCTATTTGGATTATAAATTTTTCAATTATATGCTTTGAGACCTTTTTAAACATTTACGTCCTTTGCTTCATCTTTTACTAAATCACTGGTATTGTCACTTAAGCAGTAAAACAGAGAACTTGCTTTCAGGCCTTCTAGTGAGTAATTGAGAGCCTGCCCTTGTTAGGCCTTTTACCAGGTGCTTGAAATGCAAAGACAGGCTCCCTCAAGGAACTCACTAGCCAGGTTCTTTCTGTCTAAATGCACTAAATCACTCTTCTTAGTCTTCTGCCCTTCGTAAGTAATGGTTTTACCATCTATACAGTTAAATCAAGAATCTAGGAATCATCCCAGATCCCTAATGCATCCATACATGCTCATAGTAATCTCCACATTTTGAAGACCTTCTAATATATCTACTCATGCTTTTTGTACTGTTGTTTTAGATGGCCTTATTCTCTCTTGCCTAACCAATGGATGATATACCTTCCCGATTAGTTTTTCTATTTCTAGTGTTGCCTCCTGCCACTGTTAACCCAGCTATCATCCACACTGCTTCCAGAGTTATCTTTTAAAAACATCAGTAGGAGCATGCCTATCTTTTACATCCTAGCCCCCCACATCCCACACATAGCCTAGACAAAATGTCCAATTTTCTTTGCCCTATTCTGAAAGATAGACTGTGATTCAGCCCCTGCATCTCTCTCCCATCTTACTGAACCACACATACTTCTCTGAATATATACTTCTGCTTCTGTGTTATTTCTCTAGGCTTTGGGTGTAACATGTCTTCTACCAGCCATTTCTCTGCCCTTCTGGACAGGTTGGCAAAAATCATATTCCTTCTTCAATGTCCATCTTAGCTTAGATGTCACATCCTCAGAGATGAGTTCCTCTGTTCCATAGAAGAGTTGCTTAAGCTCTTCATTGTGCTAGCCCTGCCTCTTGTATGAATATACTCCTGGAATTCATGGTAATGATTTGTTCTACTTCAAAGTTCCCTATTAGACTAGAAGCTTGAGCAACCACTTAGCATCTGCATTCAGAAAATAGGAATAACTTATTCTAGGATAACGTTTTATATGCAAGAAACTATCTACTTGGTATGAGGTTTTATCATTGTTGTTATTGTTCCTGATATAAAAAACAAAAGGTATTTATCACTTCATTCAGTTGAATTTCCCCAAGGGTCACTATATCCTTTCTAGGCAAGCGTGTTAAAGACCTAAAATATCTGATCAGAATTGGGCTCAAAGGCTCATATTAAATAATGAGAAGTAAGGCTCACATACGAAAAGAAAGCAGGTAGTCTGTATGCCAGAAATTGGATATGAAATTCATGAGATCCAAAGACTTATGTCTGGGCCACCAATTTTGTTATCTCATGTCTCTTTCTATTTATGAGATCAAGAAGACAAGGCAAGAGAAGGATATAAAATATGCTACATAGTATTTTTATTTCTTTCTTCTCCCAAATAAGCGCCATATTATTAGGAGAAAATCATTTAGAGAAAGAATCATTCTTCTCTATTCAAGATAGTCTATTCTGCTTTTGTACATTTTTATGTACATACACTCAGTCCACATCTTTCAGAACTAAAGAATATTTTGTCTGGTTATCAGGTAGATCTTTATTTAAATAAGAACTGGCACTGAAAAATAACAGAAAATATGGAAAACTCACTTCTCTATTTGATTTTTCTTGCTTTATAATGATGCATGTTTTATTTTGAGGATGGGTTATTTTTCATTTCAACTGAATTTTCTTATGTTCCACAATATATCAAACTCAGATATCAACTAAATAGGTATATATATTTTGTCAATATTGTCAGGGAAAGTTAAGGTCATCTATAGATCCTTGGTGGATATTTGTCAACACAAAATAACAAAGACAGCTATGCACAGCATGCACTAGTTATTTAGGCTTATTAACTAACTATTGTTTTTTTAATGGAACGACACTATTGGTTAAAGACCCATGAGTAGACTATCTGAAAAAAAAAAAATGTTTTAAACTTATTTTTTAACCTGGAGCTTCTTACTTAAAGCTGAGAACAAAATAAAACAATAAGTGAAAGAACTTTTCAAAACAATAGAAGCCTTGTCATTCTGTGTGACAAGTGGTACTAAAAATAGCATTAGAGCAACAACAAACAAAAATACACCAAGCACTAGCTGTATTAGAATTTAAGGAGTATAAATATAAAGAACTGAACTTTCTTTGAATGGCATCGACTATCTCTAATTTGTATTTGTTATGTGAGTCTTCATACATTTTCGGGGTGCTTAATAAATGTTGAACAATTAAAGCACCATGACAAGTCACTCTGTCTTTTTTTATTTTTTTATTTTTGTCTTCCTCTGTCTGATTTATTTCACTAAGGATAATACCCTCCAGGTCCATTTGAGACTTCTTTTGTACATCCAGGATATGGTCTAACTGGGTAAATGTTGTGTGCACTTGAGAAGGATGAGTATCCATTCTGCTCTTGTTCAGTGGAGTGTTCTAGAAATGTCAATTAGGTCAATCTGGTTGATGGAGTTGTTTAAATTTTCTATATCCTTACTGATTTTATGTCAACTTGTTTGATTAGTTATTGACAAAGGAGTGTTGAACTCTCCAATTATAATTGTAGATTATTTCTTCTTGCAGTTCTGTCAGTTTTGTTCCATGTATTTTGAAGATCTATTATTAGTTGCATTCACATTGAGGATTGTGTTCTCTTGATTAATTAACCTTTATCATTATAAAATTAACTTTTTATCTCTGGTAATATTCCTTGCCATGAAATCTATTTTGCCTGACATTAGTATAGAAACTCCAGGTTAAATTTTTTTCTTATCTATTTATTTGTAGTGTTACCATGATGCATCTTGTTTCATCTTTTTATTTCTAACATATTTGTGTTTTCATATGTGAAATGGACTTCTTGTAGGCAGCATATAGTTGGGTCTTTCTATCCAACCAGACAATCTCTATCTTTTAACTAGAGTGTTTAGACTATTTACATTTAATGGGATTGTTGATCCTTATGGATTCTTTCTCCATGCATTGTTCCCCCACCCCAACAAGTCACTCTGTCTTAACTGTATTTGATAAGTAAGATTAGTTGCATCAAGTGTATTTTTGGTTAAAGTATGGATTCCTGAATAGCAGAGATTATGTGATGTTTACCTTTAAGACCCTTAAGACAATATTATAACTGACCCACACTTAGTAATGACCTCTAGCACAGTGGGAATCTGGACAGAAATCATTTGGGTGGCAGAATGTTAGAAATTTTAATTAATTCCAAGCATTTCTCCTCTATCAATAATTCCCAAACCAGTCTGACTAGATTCAAATAAATCTGAAATATCACCCATTCACCTGACCAAGATCCATGTGGTGGACAGAATATGGGTGGACAGTCACATCATGGCAGAGTGGATGAGAAAGTTAAGTGCAAAAGTCAGAGGGCTGACTGGCTGTGTGGCCTTGAGAAGTTAATTACCTTCCCTGAGCCACAGTTTCCTCACCCACAAAGTAAGGGGAAAACAATTCTATCTCCTCCATAGGACTCTTGAGAGGAATCAATTAATATGTGATTGTAAAGCCCAAACTCAGCATGCTACCCACTAACAAAGATTTAACAGTGTTTTCAAATCCAGCTCTACCACTTTGTAACTATTTTATATTGCATGGTCCTCTTTGGGGCACAACCTTCTAACATTCGAAATGAGAATAGCAATATATTCTAGACTGGATTACTGTAGAAGTGAAAGGAATGATGCAGATAAAGTGTTTAGCACACAGTACCCAACACAAGAAGTTTCTAGAATATGTTATTCTCTCTGTGTTTTCCTTTGGGTCTGTATTTATATAAATCTTACTCTAAATAGGACTGATGATAGCTCTGTTGGCATGTTATTTTCCGTAAGTTAAAATAGTGTTTATTTTCTTATGTTTCTAAGTTTCTCACGAGATTGAAAATACTAAAATACAAAAGTCTTAGCTCCTAAGGCCTCCTAAATGTCCCAAGGGGCAGAGAATACTCCCAGTAGCTTCTTTGGGGCCTGAAGTTAAAGGCAAAATCACACTCACATTTCTAAAACGCTTACAATGCTTTAGTGTATATTGCTTGTTGTTTGATACTGTTTGCATCCATGTATTTTGATTTCTAAAATAAAAATAATAGTTTTGTTACAAATATAGAAAGAGATTTAGATTTCTTTGTTTTAAAAGTTGGGACCCATATTGCATGCAAAAATTATATTCTACTTCTTATATCTGTTTCCACTATTTATATACATACTATATATATTTATTCCACTATATACTTATATTTCACTATTTATATTTTATATTCCATTTATCACTGCATCATATCACATCTTGGGGGAAGGGCGGAGGTGACTGCCACTCTTAAAGTTCTAAAGAATGGTAATTCCTATCACATTCTAAGTTAATTCCCCTATCTGGTCCCTTACAAAAATCAGATCAAACCTAGAAGATGACAGGGGACAACCACAAACTTAACTAAGTGGTGGTTCCCATTGCATCTGCTATACCAGATGCTATATCTTTGCATGAAATGCAAATGACCGCCAGTCACATTTAGCCATAGTGATGTGTTCTTCTCTATCCCTATAAGAAAGGAAAACCAAAACATTTTCTCATTCACTAGGAATGAAAAATCATCATTCATTTCAGTCCCAGAGCTATGCTAACTCTCCCATGTCTGTCTTAATATAGTGCAAAGGGACCTGGACCATCCAGATATTTTGCAGCATAATCCACTTGTCCATTATCTTAATGACAGCATGTTCACTGGACAAGTTGAGCAAGAAATGGCAAATATATGGAAGGGTTTGGTAAAAAACATACATTCCAGTGGTGAGAGACAAACCCTATGGAGACAAAGTGGCCTATAACGTCAGTAAAGATTTTAGAGGCACTGTGATTTGCGGCATGGCAAGACATGTCTTATAGGTAAGGACACATTATTATATCTGATACCTCCAAACACTAAGAAAGAATCACAATGCCTCTTAGGCATTTGGGTTGTGCAGGCAGCACATTCTGTTCTGACCTATTTACTCAGTAATGTGAAAGGGTGTTGTCTTTGAGTAGGGTTTCCAGAGTAAAAACCGACATTATAGCAGGTCCAGGCCATGATGCAAGTGGCTCTGCCACTTAGGCTATACAACTTAGTAGACTCCGTAGTATTAGAGGCATTGGTGGTAGAAAAATAGTTCTATGGAGAGATGACAGCAGACCCTGATAGAGGAATCACAACATAAACCCTTAGGGTTCTGTTGTAAAATCAGGCCATCTGCAGTAGAGAATTACACACCATTTATAAAATGGATTCTGACAAAATATTGGGCCCTACTGGAGTAAGAATGCCCAACTATTGGATAATCAACTGGCGAAAAATTGTTCATCTTGAGCTGGGTTCCCTGAGATGCACTGAGTCAAAAGTTCAAGCAGCACCATCATCAGATGGAAGTGTTATATTTGGTATCAGGCACAAGCACGACCACAGGGCATAATGGCAGGTGTCCCTGACCACCATATTTTCAATCCCTGCCGTCCAAGGAACTTCCCCCTTGACTCACACTTATGACCAAGTGACTGAGGAGGAAAAAGACCAAGCTTTGTCAGCTTGGTATGTGGGTATGTGGTTGCACTCAGAATAGATGGCTGTCCCTCTTAGGGAGAGTCCTGAAAGAGAGCAGTCCGAGAGCTTTTCTCAATAGGCAGAATGTTTGGTATACCAGGTCATCTACCTTATATGAAGAGAGAAATGGCCCAGAGTAAGAATATATATATAGATTATGAGCAAAGTCAAATGGCTTGGCTGATTGACCAGGGGTCTGGAGGGATAGTGATTGAAAGATCAGGGACATGGAGATTTGGAAAAGATTTGGATGGGCCTCTGGGAGTGAATATCAAGTATTATAAAGATCTTTGAATCGCATCTAAACCCCAAGCTTTGTGCAATGTAGTCAATGAAGTATTGTAGTCAATGGAGTTTATCCCAGGCATGATTATTGCTAATTGAAAACATCTAAACACCAGATTGTATCCTCCATGAAAGAGACACAATCAATTAGATGGAACAATCTGGCCAGCTGATATCAGCCAGACTCCAGTGGTGACATAAAAGGTGCATAAATGAAGAGGCTATTGTGGCAGGGATTGGACCTGTGCATTGCCCAACAACATGGGCTCAAACCCAACAAAGTTGCTGCTCCTCACCAGCAGCTACTGGAGCTGCCATACATCCAATCTACTAGTAAAGAGACAGATGCAGAGCACCTAATAAAACAATGTTCCTTGAGGAGACCGACTAACTTTTTGGTAGCAAGTTGTTTATACTGAACTCCTTCTACTCTGGAAAGGGCAGAAATTCATCTTGATTGGACTATACACATATTCCACCTTTCTAATTCTCAAGGCTTCAGCCTGCAGTACTGAGAGCTCCCAAAGTTTCTGAGCCACAGACATGGGATCATGCATAATATTACAGAAGATCAAATAACACACTTAACAGCAAAAGGGGTGTGGACATGAATACACAACCATGGGATCCCCTCATCCTATCACATACCAACCTCTGAGAAGCTGCTAACTTGATACAGCCTAAGTACAGTCTTTTGGAGGAGCAATGGGTTAAGACTGAAGACGATATCCTAGAAAAATGAAGAGCCTTCCTCTAGAGTAAGGTACATACTCAAAATGAATGATCAGTATATGGTGCCATGTCCCCAAAGGTAGAGTAAATGGATAAAAGAGTTTGAAGTAGGTGTGATCCTGCTTACCATCACTCCCAGTGACCCATTTGGGAATCTGTGTTTCTCATCCCTGAAACTCTAGGACTTAAGTCCTAGTTCCCAGAGGAGGAATACTTTTATCATTAAACTTTGAGCTATCACTGCTTCCTGGTCATTTCAGGCTTCTTGTGCCAAAATACCAGCAGGCAAGGAGAGAATAATTATCCAGATCATCAGGGGGAAGCAGGAAACAGGGATGACTGTGGTTAGCACCCAGGTGATCTACTGGAGTGTCTCTTGGTATTCTCTTCCCCAATTTTGATGGTAAATAGACTACTACAAGTTCTATGACTTGCGAAGGAATAGGAGTCTGAGTCATTCCACCTGCTAAGCCATATAGATGAGCAGAGATGTTGGCTGAGGGTGAGAGGAAGAAAGTGATGAGCACGAATTGCAGCCCTGAGACCAGCTGTAGTTGTACTGGTGAGGGTTGTAGTTCATCCCGTTAACCTTCCTTTTCCGCCAGGGAATAAGACCAACCTGTATCCTGGAATAGTTATTTCTAGAATGTGTTACATGGAGCAAATAGGTTTGAGTGGCACAGGGGGAGACTGTAGTGAACAGGGTGGTGTATCGGCTGGATCTCCCTTTCATGGACTGTGGCACTTATTTCTCCAGTTGGAGAAAGTGATGGTGGGTGATGGTTCCCTACAGAATCCATCTCCAATAACTGCCTTCAGCTAAAGAGAACCACCTCACTCAAGGTCATACCCATCTCTGGGGGTAGAGTACCCTGAGTAGCTAACCCAGCTTCAAAGCTTCCTGTGGAATCATCTGAGGCCTATGTTGTTGACTACACTGTAATTCATTCCTTCAAACTGTGTATAGGAGCACTATTTCATTGTGGTCCTATCAATGTTGATTATTATCACTTTGATAATCAGTTAAAAATTACATCTATATAATTTTAGCTATTAAATTATATATACCTCCTGCTAATGAGTACATTGACATTTTAAAATTCTCTTACACTAATATATCAGAAGGAATATCTGTATGTGTGTGTCCAGGCACATCTGTTATCAAACGATGATTTATAAATAAAAGGCAGAAATACAAGAACAAGATCCTTTGGGTTCAGTGTAAAAATCAGGATTCTTCTTTTCTACTTCCTCACAATGGGGTTTTTAAAAAGCTATGGAATAACAATCTTTGGTGTGTTTACCACCAAAGTCTGATGTGATCAATATTTATGAATCTATCAAGTCTTTCATAGTGTTTGGATTTATAGTTATCACTGGTCTCAGGATACTTCATATTACTGTAGAATTCATTTCTAATTTCAAAGTCTGCCATACAGCCATATCCTCTTGATTAGCACTGAGCTAGCTTCCTACTTGAAGCACATGCTGAATGAAGGACAAGGTGAGTGACAAGTCTTTATTTGCTGGGAAACCTCTGCCAACATAAAACTGGAATGAGCAAGTCATTAAAGGGATACTGTAAACCCTACTACAAACCTCTCCACTGCAGGCATTCTGAAATAAACCTTTTCCCTTCACCTTGTCCACTGGGCTAAAAACCTAAATTTCAAATTGCCACTGTCCCTGAAATATTTGTTTATTAATTCTTTTCTTGGAGGACGGAAAAATATGCTAGAAGATAGCTATCATTGTATCCATCCCAAGAAATGCCTCCTGTTTTTCTTGAGACTAAATAAACCAATGGAAGACTTTATAATAGCTAACATTTGTGTAGCAATTTACAGCCTACAAATCCCTCTGACATACATTTATTGCACTAAATCTTTGACACAATTATCTATTGTATTTTAAAGCTGAGGAAATGGAGACCTGGAAAGGTTAGGCAATATTGTCTAAGATTCTGTTCATTATATTCTATATTCCAATATAGTTTAAATCTCTATAGATAAACTAGAGAAGGATGTGGAGATGAAATGTGTCCACATCTCATAGACTAGGTGAATATCACATGGCAAAGGATCAAATGCGAAACTTTGGCTATCGTTGAACCCCTCAGGGAAAGTGCTAGTTTGAGCGTCAACATTTCTCTAAGGGGAAGGAGACTTTGAGGTAGAAAATGAAAGAGCAGACATTACATTCCTCTTATTTTTATCTTTACCTTAGCTAGCAAAATAATTTTTCAGTACACTGAACAAATTCACAGCCACATACATATACGGACGTTAATAACCTCCTTGAAAAAAATCAGTTCTGTATCTTAATAGCTACAGTTAATTACTAAGGCTTATAAGGGAAAATGTTTGTGGAAAGCTTATGAGCTATAATCACTATAATCATCACTGGAAATAAGTTTCAAAAATATTAAGTTGCACTTTCATTCATGTAGACTCAATGATGGAACTCTAAAGAGAATGTTTGTAGTTTTAATGAGCATCTCAGTTTGTGTGAGGGAAACTGTCTAATGACTCATTTTCTAGTTTGGGTCCACCAATATATTAGTCCAATACATAGAATTGGCTCTTCTAAATTATTTACAGAACTCCAGAAATAATTTGATCCCACACAAAATAATACTGAGCATTTAAATCATAGTAACTCTTCTCATAATAAGGACAAAAATTCAACTTAATTGACCACAAATGACTAATATCAGATTAAAAAGTACATCACTTGAGAGTTAGTAACAATCTCTCTTACACAGTTGCTTATGTGCTATTACAGTGAAAAATTAAATTCTAACAGATCTTGAAGTGTTACAACTAATTGTACAAGTTTTCATTGTTTCACACAATCTCACTGAAGTTTCTATATAAGAGTCCACACTTAGTAAGAAACACTTTAACTAGTTGCAGTTAATATACAACTGTATGAGTATGCACCCACATATTCCTCTTGCCCATTTGGATTTCAAGGTATTCTTCTCATATTGATAGGGAACAAGTCACAAAAACAGATCCAAAGTGAAACCGAGCAGGACCCTGTGGGGCTCCTGGGCCCGGAAGCCTTTCCATGTCCCCCGTTTCTTGTTTGTAGGGAACAGACTCAAGCCTGCATGACCTTCCCTGAGATCCAAAGGGCAGATTCAAACAGTTGCTAATCAGGGAAGGGAGGGGATGCAGAGACAAGGGAGGAACAGTCAAGAGACAATAGTGCAGCCTTGGGGGTAGGGTCCTGGTGCTGCCTCAAGGGATACACATAACAATGTCTTTAAGCCCTTTATAGAACTAAAACCCAACAAATGGAAGATATCAGCATTCTTCATATGAGAGAAGACCACCCGAGGAGGCCACATTAAAGGAACCAGAGAAGCTCATCAAAAGATTACCTGACACCAGATTAAAGGAGGGCAGGCCCTGCACACACCCTAATCTTATCAGCAACTCACCAAATCCTCCCGGGTGGGGACACATAGTTTTTGAGGGCAGGAGCCTGCTGTGTCCCCCTTTGCCTGGCAAAACAATAAAGCTATTCTTTCCTATTTCACCCAAAACTCTGTCTCTGAGATTTGATTCAGCACTGGTACACAGAGGCCAAGTTATTGGCATCAAAAGAACTTTTGATTTTATGCCTCGATGTTTATGATCGGACCTAATACTTCTGCTAATATATGCTCTACCACCTTAATACAATGTTTAAAATTCTACAGCATTTGTAATCAGTAACCTTTCCCAGGGGAGAACAAGGAATTGATAGTAGCTCACTATTTTGCTAAATGCTTAACCAATATATTCCCCTCCTACAGTGGGAAACTCTATTTTGCTATCAATATTGGAGGAAAAACACAAAAGCAGCATTAAAAAAATATTCATTGTTAACATGAGACACATATCTCATACATATTTCTTCAATAGAAGGCATGACTTGGTACCTTGCCCAAGCAGATCTACATTTAGGAAATATTTAGAATAGCATTTATTCATTTGTGAACACATAACAATTTTGGGCATAGTAGAATATGAAGAATACATTATTTCTTCCCATGGCAACTTTATTCTATCTTCACCCATTTCTGCCATTAAATTTAAAATATTCAAGACTACATATGCCCTGATTACAGCTGCATTCCCAGTTCCCTGGCCCTCTTCTTCTCTGCCCAGCAGTTAGGTATTTCCAATTACCTTCACTGAAGACCATGACCTGGAAACATAATGCTACCTAGCAACTAGAACCAGAATCACTAACTCAGAGATAACTCATATCTTATATCTATCTTATCTTTGTTCCTGCCTTGCTCTCTACACTCCCACGCTGCCCCACCAGCACTGGAAAGTATGCTCACTTTTCCTTCTAGCTACCCGATAGTCTTAATTTAATTACTACTTACCCACACTCCAGTTCACTGGATGAGACTCAAGGGTAACTAACTCATCAGCATCTGCTATGTCAACCAGATCCTAAGGTACTGGTTACCTGTTTGCAAATCTGTCTACTGAAACATCTTATTCTTATGATGCCTAACACATTGACTCTTGGCACATTTTGGCTGGGCTGTTCATGAATAGTAGAGTTGGAGGGCTACAGTCAATCTTCTTTTGGAAAGAGGACTTCTTAACCAATGTCCCTCGCCAAATAATAAATAAAACTAAAACAAATAACAACAAGAAAACATTTCCTTAGCTCTTAGAAGAGATGAATAGGCAATACAAGTGATATATATCAGATGAAATATCTTAACTCGCATTCACCACCACTTACATAATATGGCTAAGTATTTTTGATGCATATGCAAAGTCTTCTTAAGTGTGCAGACCATTGTCTGTGGGTGCACGAGTGTGGGTGTACATTCATGTTTGCGTTAGGTATACAGAGAGATGGTCAGCAGTCTGAAACTGTGTGTGTGGTGTTGGAGTATCAGATAGAAACCATTACTGATAGCACTTCCTCTAGTATAATGATTTTTTTAAGTGCCATTCATCTTCTTGATCTTTATCTAGAGGAAATCATGTATATATTTCACATGTTACAGTGCACACATTTCAGTATTTTCCCAAAATTTATTTTCTGGAAAGAAAAACAAGTCATTAACTCAATTTAATTTCATAGATGATGTTTCTTTCCTAAGTCACTAATTGCTAAAGAGGGAATAACTAACTATATAGAAAAGACTAGGTTGAAACTTCATTAGGCTTATGTAAATATCCACCAACAATGGGCACTGGCTCTAACAGGCCATTGTGTGCACTTCAGTTAGAAGCAGATTGTTATGGTTGTCAAGAGAAACTCTTAGCCGCAAGCATGTGGACAGACCAAAGCTGAACAGCTGGTCAGTGCAGACTCACGATGTACCTCAAAATATATGGTGACCGTTTATTGTTGGAACCTAAACAGAGAGGGCTTTGTTCTTCCCGCCAAGGTCAGCCTCATTGCTGAGTTTATATTTATAGCTGGCCTCTCCACCATCTGTGCACACGGTCTACACTGCACCTCTGTGGAGTTGGAGAGGCATTATTTGAAGACCTGATTAAATAGCCGGGAAAAAGCAATCCATCATTTACAAGGAGGGGACGTAAGACAGTCACAATGGTGTTCTGTCACGCCTTCAGATTTTGGTCTTCATTCTAATCCAATGCCAGATACAATAAACACTGACCAAGAATGTAGAATCCACTGACAACATTTTACCATCTAGATGGGAGAAGAATGAATTATCAAGATTCTCCAAGGTTTGCCCTAGCCAGGAGGTAAATGACATTTATGCCGAGGGGCGCCTTGCTCTTTTGTGGTCACAGAGACCCAAATGAATCAGGGCCTGAGTGGAAGGCAAGACACTGTTAATAAAGAGCTACCTGTTGAATTCAGAGCTGCCTGGTGTAAGTGAGGTTGAATGCCTATAATTGGTTTATTGAACGAGCTGAACTATTGGAATATCAAGAGGAAACAGTTTTATTTTCTCCTGTCATCCACTTTCAAACACACTCTATCGGATATATTTCCTACCCCAGATAACAACTTGGGTCAATCCTCAGGTCCTAAGGGCACCTTAATATTTTAAAAGCCTTATTTTCAGATATTAAAAACAATAATGACAACAACAAGAGCAACACACACACACACACACACACACACACACAAACCAGTGAGATCTAAATCAAGACATTAACTTAATGTTCAATTTAAAGTTTCTCCCCTCCTCCCAGAGTAGGCCTGAGACCAAAAATGGGGAAGAGGCAATGGGACTGTCTGTCACCTGTTTTTTTTTTATTCTCTTGGGTCTGTTGTTTTCCCCCTCTGCTTAGGGTTTCTCCAGGGTAGAAAGAGAGGATGGATTTGGAGTAAAGAGACAAAGGCTGTTTTTCTTAGCCTGTGTTCTTAAGAGTCCACAGTCATGGAAGGCATCCACTTGCCTCTTTTTGGGGAGCAGCTCTGTGCTATTCAGAGGCCCCTCCAACCTCGGAAGCCCCACCCTGGACCCCTTCCTGCAGCAGGCACGGCAGGATCTGGCTAGTCTTCTGCACCAGCTCCCAGCTCAGCTCCGTCCCAGCCAGTGTCCCTCTAGTGTCTCTTGGTTGCTGTAACCTTAACAGCCAGGACCTCGTGGGCAAGGTCTTTCAAGATGTCTTCCGCCCTGCTTTCTTCAAGTGCAACTCACACCCTCATTCTTCCCAAAGGTGGAAATAGAGCTTCTCCCCACAGTTGCCTTCCCCTTTCCCCTCCTGCAGTTGTGGGCAGCTCCAGACAGCTTTTAGTCAGGATAAGTTGCCCATTTTCCACTTTTGCAAGAAACTCCCAGTAAAACACACACACACACACACACCCTCCACAAACACGCTCTGTTCAAGGGGTTTTCTTGATATCTCCACAACTTGACTTGTGGGGGAAAGAAAACACCATGACGATGTCTGTCTAATCCTATGAATTTCAACATTTCAAAGAATCCTCCATCCCTAATGGCAGTTAAAGGGGATGATCGCTGGGCCTGCTTGGTCACTGCCAACAAGTCTGAGGAGAATGCACCTCATACTTCTCTTTAGAAATATGGGACTACTTATCTTGCATTTTCCTCAGCTTTATGGACTTACATGAAAATCAACGTTAACTAGAATTCTCTTATTCTGTGACTTGTGTAGCTGCCAGTATTAGTGTAAATGTTGCCATATTGTCGTTGCTAATGAGACAGCACAGAGTTTTTAAACCACGGCTCACATTAGAGACCTTGGTTTTAGAGGTTCCTTTTCTCCTCCTTATCCATTACTGTTTCAGCCGAAGAGAATGTATTTAGTCACACAAATGAAGTTACACTCACATGTAAGGCACATTAAATGGAGGGAAAATAAACAGTCCAGCAGAGAAACTGGTGATCTTGAACAAGAGTTAACTGTACCTTTAAATTCCTAAATAGTTCCTTTCATTCCTTTACTCATCTGGGACTGCAGTTCTATGGTTGCTTTTTTGTTTTAATCAAGAAAAACAGAGAAAGTCATCGTTGTGAGCATTATTATGAGAGTCTGAGCATCTTCGGATAATTGGTTAGAGATGCACAGAATATAAGGCCTCAACAGGCACACTGTAAATGATAGAAGCCAAAGAAATACTATGTCTCATATATTTCTATAGCTATATAGAAATTTCTGTTTTCTATTAAAATTACTGCAGGGAAAGATTAAGACAAGGTTGAGTCAAGAGGAAGGAAACTGGCCTAAAAAAGTTGAAATTAACATAATCAATAGGTGGTATGAAAACTTTTCATGAGGAGGTATTAATATTTTAAGGTATTTTGATCTATATAAACAATTGTTCAGTCCCTGCTTTAAAAAAGAAAAAAAGAATAAAAAGAGAGAAGGGATGTTTTTGACCTTCTTTAGTGTAACCACATTTCAGAGTAGCTGACCAGTTGGTTTTTTGTGTGTTTGTTTTTGTCTGTTTGCTTGCTTTCTGGAAATATTGTTATGGGGATATTACAGAACAAAATAAAATAAAAACTTAATAAATTATAGAAAAAAGGACAACTTATCAAAATCTGTTTTAAAAAAAGAGAAAAATGTTTTTACTTTCAAGTGACTACTTCTGCTATTTTTCTACCAACTTCCATTGATTTAAGATTATAAATAAGCATGTATGTATACATGTATATGCTTATCTATTTTGTATATATTACATATATATATGTTCCATATATAGAGTTTATATTTATATGAAACACCAAGAAGAAAGGTAGGCCACAAAAGAGGGGAGACGGTAGTAATTTAGTGGTTGTCATCTTGACTGTAACTCACTGGATGGAGATATATATTGATAGTCATAGATATAATTTGCTAGCACAAATATACCACCAATACACACATGTATACCTGATTAACTAAATAACTCAGTAATTTCAAATTGACTTTGAGAATAGGGAAAACAAGACAGATTTCACAGATGAACCACGCAGAACTGCAAGTACAGGAACGAGAGCAAAGTTCACTTCATCTTACCAGGCTTAGGGACAATGAGCTGTGCACTGGTCTGGGCGTTTCCAGCCTCATTTTCACCCACACACTGATAAAAGCCTTCATCCGACTTCACCACCCCAAGGATTCGTAGGTTGCTTCCTCCCTAGGGAGAAGAGAAAGCAGGTAAAGCATTTGAAAAAGCAAAACACTCCAAGTGACAAAACGATCACAAAACAAATTTTAATCAAACTTCCCAAAAGAAACCAGAAGGGAGGCCAAGAGGGTCCTCAGCCTTACAGATATGTCCTGTGTCACCTGGGAAATGTCACAGATTCCCAAGACTCTGCTGAATCCACGTGTGGCAATTTAACCTAGTTCTGCCATGAAAAGTATACTCCCAAGAATGCACATCAGCCTCCAATAAATGAGCAGTAAACAGAAAACTCTTTTATCAGGTATGGACGAAAGAGAGGTTAGTATCAGAAGAAATCTCATTCTTTTCCTTGTACTGAAGGAAATAGTTTCAGTGGCTGCTGGAGGGGAAAAAAAAAAAAGCAAAAGGAAACAAAAATTATTTATCTTTGCAGCTTCTAAAGGACAAGAAATCTAGGCTGGATATTTTCTGGACATTTGCCGAGAAAAAAAAAGTCTGAAAATCCTTTTAAAATTGCGTGCTCTTTCAGGGATTTGGAGGAGGGTATGGTAGATCTTTTATACCCATGCCATTCTTGTTATATGGCCGAAATGTTTCACCTTCAGTAATCCATAAATTAAACACAGCAATGTTAACTCCTGTTTTATGTAAATTGGGCCACCATAGTTTTCAAGGATGGATGATAAAATGATCTGAAATAGCATTTAATTACACTAACTCAGTTTATCTTCGATAGTGTAAGAATTAGTTCAGTAAGTGAGACGAGTTAAATCACTTCCCCTGAAGTCATTAAGAGATAAATATTACCTCATGGGGAATTCTTAATTGTTTTTAGTGTCTTGTAGTCAATTCTCAGCTGATGTAAAATTCTTAAGATAAAGTTGACTAACTTCCAATTAACAATTCTCATATAAGTTACTATTTGTGCTAAATGTTACATGTGTGACAGATCTGGAGCTATTGGGGAAATATTTTTAAGCACAATTTAATGTGAAAAGGGCTCATACCATACTTTTTTTTTTTTTTTTTACCTTAAGAAAAGGAACATTTTAAGTAGGTTGGCTATAATAAGTCATGCTGGGGGAAAGATTATTCAAACTGTAGAAAAAAATGAAATGTTTCATTTTATCCTGTGTCCTTAAGGGCACTCAACAATTTCCTCTATATGCAAGTAGCATATATTTTAGGCATATACAACACATTTCAAGTTGCCCCATGGCAGATCATTTTTAATTCAGTGATAGGGGAAACAGCATTGCATGTAAAGGAACTAATGGATTGATGTGGCATTCAAAAGTTAAATTTTTTTCCTTTCTTACTCTATTCCCAACCAATTAAATGCAACTAAAAATGAAAAATGGTAAGTGGTGATAAACATAATAAAGATATTCTTTACGGATGTATTCCCTAAGAGCCCTTATAATGTGACAAAATGCATGAATCAAGAGATGATGAAAGTTTCTGAAAGACGACTGATCATGCAAGAGGGACCACCAGCAAGAGGCACTGTAAAGCCAAGGAGAGAGCTTGTGCCTGAATTCTATAGGGCACTTACACTATAATTGCCGTCTCCTGGGAGACCTGGCTTGGAGGACCACTTTTCTTTGACAGGGTCATGTCTGCATCTCAAACATAAGAGAAATGGATTGAAAGCCTCCTTCTTTAGCTGCAAAGTTCTTTGATATTTAAAAAGTGCTTTTCATATTTCTCAGATATTCATTTGAATTCAGAACCTCTGATGCTGACCTACACCAAAAGGAGAGTTTTCACAGAGTATTTTTAAATGAGCAAAGCATTCTGCTGGTAGCAGCAAACACAATAATAATAATGATAGGTATGGATCACTCACTGTGTACCAGGACAACAACTCAGTGAATATACCACCATTATCCCTATTATCTCTCTCCAGGGCAGGGACAGAGAGGTACACTAAACCTTATAGGAACTATAAGAACCATTGTTCTTGGCTTCAATTCTTTCCAAAGTTCAGAATTGCAAAGGATGTGAACTCTGGGTCTTCAAATCCTCTCCACCACTGCCACCACCATTGTCACTAACACCATCATCACTGCCCTTTTCTACTGCTCATGTAGGATCAGCTGGTCCTATCTGGAAGAGTAGCAAAGGAGCAAAGAGTGACCATCTTAATTATCGAAGTAACACTACCATATTCATAAGTAGCGCATCTTACTTGAAACTTTATTATAATGGGCAAAATTTAAAGAAGTAAGAGATTCTTGGATTCATACAGTCTAGAACTAGATTCTAAACTCTGTTTTCCCAAGAACCACCAATGAGAATATTTAGAAAGCACTGGTCTTAGGCCCCCCATTTTTTCTTTGTTTGTTTAAAACTGTGTCTGTAAAACAAGGGGGCTGGACTGTTTGATGACTGGACTGTTTGATGACTTTTTTAGCTCAAAAATTCCAAGTCTAAAAAATGATTTGCTTTATTGGAACAATTTTCTTCATACATCATAAACATTCCCAATGGGAACGTTGTTCCCAAGAAAGAAAAGCAACTGAAAACAGAGTAGACAATGAATGGGATTGTAAAGTGAATATGAAAAAAGATAGTTACCACTATCTGAAAATAATCACTAGGAATGACCACATCTCCATTCTTCATCCAATTCACAGTGGGCACAGGCTTCCCAGAGACTGCACATTCAAACTCAATATCCATGCTTTCATAGGCATAGAGGTTGGAAGGGTGATTTAAAAACCATGGTGGAACTGTAAAGACAGAAAAATAAAAAGTGAGTGGGTGGGGATGTGAACTTGCATGCTAACATCTTCTCTGACTTAGAAACAAATATTGAAAATGTTTGTAATTCAAATAATTCCCTTAAGCCCTTAGTTTACTTTATAGGAACTACTGTAGGACATGATAAACTCCCTCCACCCCCCCACCCCTGCCCCCCGCCAAATGCAGTTAAACAGTGTGTTGTTGTGTTAATGGTGTCTTGCCACAAAGAATGTAAAAAAAAAAAACAACAAAATAACCTTTGTATATAATAAACAAAAATAAATACATAAAAATAAATTTAAAAAAATAAATAAAAATAATTGCATATAATAAACATTCTGGGGCTTCCCTGGTGGCGCAGTGGTTGAGAATCTGCCTGCCAATGCAGGGGACACGGGTTCGAGCCCTGATCTGGGAGGATCCCACATACCGCGGAGCGGCTGGGCCCGTGGGCCACAATTACTGAGCCTGCGCGTCTGGAGCCTGTGCTCCGCAACAAGAGAGGCCACGACAGTGAGAGGTCCGCGCACCGCGATGAAGAGTGGCCCCCGCTCGCCGCAACTAGAGAAAGCCCTCGCACAGAAACGAAGACCCAACACAGCCATAAATAAATAAATAAATAAATAAACATTCTGAATAACTAAGTATTTGTATCCAATTGACCTACATAAAGGACACTGGGAAGTCCATAAAGCTATGGAAACTATGCTGATAAAGCAAATAAAGGGGAGCTGATATGACTGACACAACCCAGTGTATAAGACATGAATGCTTAGTGTCTCTGTAATTCTAGAGTTTCATTAGGATTTAGTTAATGTGACGGACTCGTTCCCATTGAAACTGGCTGTGGTGATAGGGCACTAAAAATGACCATCATCTTTACTGTGGACACATGCCTATTGTCCTAGCAATTATCTACTCTAGTGCATTGCTATACTATATTACTATTGTCTCAGCAGGGTACATGATACACTAATTTAATTTAATGTCTTAATTACCATAATACTCATTACTCTATGATGGAAATTTGCAGTTGAAAGGAAATTACAAATATAACACACCTTCGCTAGTGAATCTCTCAGACTTGGTGCCTCAAAACACTGTGTAGGAAAGGAACATTTTAAAAAGTGATGTTGGAAGGGATAAATTGGGAGACTGGGATTGACGTACACACACTACTATATATAAAATAGATAACTAATAAGAACCTACAGTATAGCACAGGGAACTCTATTCAATACTCTGTAATGACCTATATGGGAATCTAAAAAAGAGTGGATATATGTGTATGTAAAACTGACTCACTTTGCTGTACAGTAGAAACTAACACAACATTGTAAATCAACTATACTCCAATAAAGAAAAAAATTTTAAAAAGTGATTGTCATTTTCTTCCACTGGGAACCTTAAAATGATGTCAAACTTGAACATTTATATTGTCTGAAATCCAGGTTAAATTCACAGGGAAGTGGCAGCCTTGATCCCCTTTTCACATTGGAAATAAATATGTATTTTTCGTAGACATTTTTAAAGACATTATAATTTTTGTCTTTGCTGTTGTTATGCTCAGTGAGTAAAGTGTGCTAATTTTTGCTTCTTTGAGTAACCACCATACTTTGCTCTTTCCAACCACCATCAGCAAAACTTTCCCTTGAAGTCAAAGTGAATTTGCAATCTTTGATGGTCATTGCCTTCTAGAAAAATCAAAGAGCCAGTGGAAGGCACCCAGGATTCAAGTCCTAGTTCTTCTACTGAACGATCTTGGAAGTCAGATCTCTCCTCTCCCCTCCCCTCTCCTCTCCTCTCCTCTTTCTTTCTCTCTCTCTCTCTCTCTCTCTCTCTGTCCCTCCCTCTCTCCCCTTCCCTGTCTTATCCTGCTGTTTTTAACTAAATATTTGAGCCTCTAGTACCAAACAACTATTAATTCTTGAATCTTTCACAGGGGCAACTTGGTTTAGATGACTTGGCTGGGATGCATTAATATTCGCAGACTAAAGATATGGAAAAAACGTGTCTGAGAGCTTTCCTACAGAGAATGTGTCACCACTGTATATAGGGCTAAGATTAATTATTTATAATTTATAATAATATTAGACTTTATTTATTCTTTCACCAAATTCACTGAGAATGAACCAACATCAGAAATATTTCTTGAGTGCCTCTGAGCAGATACATTTATTGTCTCTTTTGGATTCTGTTGTCAATTTTATCACAGATTTTGATCAAGTATTTATTTACCAGCCAATAGCCAGTATTTATTGAGAGCTGACTGTACAATTTATTAGCCTAAGCACTTTATTATTCACACCACAACTCTTTGAAGCAGGCTCTTTTACCCCCATTCTAGAAATGAAGAGACCGTGGTGTGTAAGCAACTTCTCCAAACCACACGGACAGGCTGACTCCACTGCCTACACTCTGAACTATTTTGTAATCGTTCTACCTCTGGAAAATTCTGATGGAAAATTATTTTGCCATAAAAAATTATGATGGAAGGATAAGCAGATCTTAGATTTATCAGGACTCTGGTTTCTGAATTAAGAACAGATTGCAGAGGAACAAGGATAAAAATAAGGAGGTCAGTTAGGAGGCTCCTGAAACAGCCAGGTGAGAGATAATTGTAGCTTGCGTCAGGGTGGCACAGTGGCAGTGGGGTTTTAGATTCCAACCATATTTGACTGTGTTTTGAAGTTAGAGCCAACAGGATTTGTAGACAGACCAGAGGTGAGTTTGGGGGGAGCAGGGAGGAGATGTTGCATGTGACCCCATGGTTTTTTTGGCCTGTACAACTGGAATGGTGCATCTGCTCTACACTGAGATGGGAAACTTTTCTAGAGAGATATGATGGGGTAGGGAAGCTGTGGGAAGAGATGAGAAATTTGGTTATCATTTTAAGTATAACATGTTAGGGTTAGCGTGGTTAGGGTTAGGGTTAAGGTTAGATACCAGACATCTAAGGAGAGTCTGTATGAGTCAAAAGCTTAGGGAAGAGTTCTAGGACGGAAAAAAAAAAAACAATTTGAAAGCTATCAATACATAAATAGTATGTCTTGGATATCACCCAGGCCGTTAAAGAAGAGGAGTAAAAACTCAGAGCTGGTTAAATTCAACATTTGGCATCCGGGAGATGAGCTGAAACCAGTAAATGAGATTGAAAAGGAGTAACCAGGGAGCTGTCCCAGAAGAGAAATGAAGATTGGGTTTTAAGAAGGAAAGTATGTCACCCATGTCAAATATTGTTAATAAGCTGAGTAAATTAAGGCCTGAAAAATAACCATAAAGGAGGAGTCCTCGGGAAGGAAAGTTTTGATAGTCTGTTAGAAGAGGAAGTGGAGACACACTGTATAAGTCTACATTTTACAGAAGTTTTGCGGTGAAAATAACAGAAAAACAACACAAAAAAAGCCGACAAACGAGGTCATGCATGAAAGCAATGTGCATTCATGAAGTTCATTTTCTTTAAGATAGAGAAAATTATATCATATTTGTATGTGGGTTGGCAATGATCTAGTAGAGGAGAACAGATGCTTTAGGAAAGAGGGAGGACAAATGCTGAAGCAATGCCCGTAGGTACCCAAGAAGTGATGGAGCCAGTGCAGGGATAGAGGGGCTAGTTTTAGGTCAGGTCATACAGAAGGAAAGCAAGAGTTGGTGGGGCACACACATTGGTCTGATAAATATAGAACAGAAGAATGTTCTCTTCTGATAGCTGCTATTTTCTCAGTGAAATGGAAAACAACATCATCAACTGAGACTGAGGTGGGGAAGATGGAGTGGATGGATGAGGAGAAAGGAAACATTGTGAAATAGTTTTACAGGCTCCTGGAATAGTTTTACAGGCTCCTGGGAGATCAAATGGAGTAGAGAAACATGGCCAATCACCAACCAACATTAAGGACCACTTGAAGCTAGCAGTCATCATAATTAAGAGAGACCTATCAGCAAGATTCTGTGTTTTTCTCCACTCATGTTTGGCTTCAGGAATTCAAGTGTAATGTGGGTAAAAATTAGGTTTACCTGGGATTGGGTTTGCCAGTTGAGTTTCTTCATCATGCTGTACTTGAAGCCTTTCCCACCCAGAAACTTTTCATTTCTATGAGCCATTGTATTCCCTTTTGTGTTAAGTCAGTTTGGGAGTCTTCAGTTACTTGTCAGAGAATGAGTTCTACCTTTCATAGAGACTTGAACTCTTTTTAACTGGTATGAAAGGCACACTAAAGCAGAGAATCCTCAACTCATTAAGAGGCCGTATGTGAAGGACTGGGTATGTCATTAAATTTTTTTAAAGGTTTTATGTGGGTTGCCAAGAAAAGTCAGACTTAGAGCCAGAGGGAGATTTCTGGGGAAGTCGCTATTTCCACCTCAAGTCTGACTTGAACTGCAAGTTTTCCGCTTTATTATTAACTTCTTTCCCCAGCAGTGAGCTTCAATGCTCAAAATTCTGCTCAGAAAAAAAAAAAAATCCCTATATGTTCTATGCACTCTGTACCCTGAAGCTCTCATAATGGCCCATGGAACACTAGATCTTTATCCCCAGGGGTTTACCATGAGCTATGTTTCCATATGAATGCAAAAGTATTAAATGTGGAGCTTGAGATTTCCATGATTCCTCCAATATAAAATAGGATGGTAAGTAGTAACCCCACAGAAACAATGTATAGAACCATAGATTCCTAACTCTTAGAAACATTTTCTATCAAAGATGTTGCACTGATAAACTTTTCTTCAAAATGGATTCATGCCATGCATACAAAATATGTTTCTCAAAACACAATAACGGGACTTCCCTGGTGGCACAGTGGTTAAGAATCCGCCTGCCAATGCAGGGGACACGGGTTCGAGCCGTGGTCCAGGAAGATCCCACATGCCGTGGAGCAACTAAGCGTATGTGCCACAACTACTGAGCCCGCGTGCCACAACTACTTAAGTCCGTGCGCCTAGAGCCCGTGCTCCACAACAAAGAGAGGCCACCACAGTGAGAAGCCCGTGCACCGCAATGCAGAGCAGCCCCCGCTCGCTGCAACTAGAGAAAAGCCCGCACGCAGCAACGCAGACCCAAAGCAGCCAAAAATAAATAAATAAATTAATTAATTAATTTTAAAAAACCCCAAAACACAAATAACGCCATGTATCATGAGAGGAAGGTTAGATCAATAAGTGCCTGTATTACATCCAAAGAACTGACAACAGGGAAATCAAATGGGAAAAATATATGCTTGGTCCAACTCTTTGCCAGGAAATTACTTTTCCTTCAAGTAAAAGGACTTCTAATTTGTTTTCCTTTAGTTCTATTCCTCCTGAAAAGGAATTTATACAGGAAAAATCAAATGCAATTCTCTTTGTTTCTCTCTCTCTTTCTCTGGTTCTACTAGACTTTCTTTTATTTTATTATTATTTTTAATTTTGGGTGATTGTAATTCTTTGTAGCACAGAAAAAAAAAAGATTCTAAAAGATGAAAGTGTGTTTTGTATCATTTAACTGATAATGTTTTCTTGTGGCATCCAAACAAGAGGAAAGTCTGAGACTGACCTCCAGAGCAAGACATACATATTTCTCAAAATAACACTGCCAGTCAGATTGCGTATTTACTAGAACATCACATTCTTATATTCTCAAAGCTGTTCCACAAAGAACAGTGAATTGTCCTTTTTGAAAAACAACTTAACTGAAAATTAAAATTAGTTAAACCTGCATACACATACACCCCCCGACACATGCACACACACACACACACACACACACACACACACACACCCCTATATACTGATTTAAAAGGTTCAATATAAGTAAAAATACATAATCTGAAGAGTAAGTTATTAGACCCTTTTGGAGCTCTTCCCAGGAAAATATCTTCAGAATACTTTAACCTATTGAAAAAGTCAAATTCTTTAAAAATAATTTTAGTTTGATATCTAGAAGGTAAAATTTTGGCAAATCCTAACATTATATGCATGTTGTCTTATTTTTCCTTGAAAATCTGTTTTAATTTAATTATTCTGTTAACCTTCATTTTTCTTTCTCAACTCAAACTTTATTATTTATTCAAAATTTGAATAAACCAAATTTTGGAGTCTATGGATACATATCAAAGTTGTTTCTATATGATCCAACCCAGTTATCTGTCTTATAACATGAGAGAATTAGAAACTCTTCTCTCATACTCCAGAGATCTGCACTTTTAGCAATTTCCCAAATAATGATAATTGGGAAATATACTTTTAATTTCCCAAATAATGACATTTCAGAGTGAGCAAAAGTTACTTTTAATTATAAAAAATTGGGAAAGATAATATTACCTAATTACCACACACAAAAAAATAAGGTCACAGTGTATCTAGTCTAGGAAAGAATTTTATCAATATTCTAAGTGATCACATGTCAGAAAAGAATTTCAAGAGAGACCCATGATCCAATACACTGGTCACACAGCCCCATTTGTGGGTGTGCGACCACTGGTCAACAGGTGATAGGTACAATCCAGGTCAACCTGATTTCTAGTGTGCTGATAATGTATTTCAGTTTCCTGGGAATGTGTTTCAAAAGAGTTGCTCTGGTTGCCCAGAGTGAAGTGATGGAATGGAACAATAACACTGTTCTCTGTTACAAAATATTTCTTTTACTAGTATAGGGTCTAAAATTCCCATCAGGAACATCTTTCCTTTGAGTTAGAGTGTGGCATCCACTAAACTTCATCTAGAAAAAATATGCATATATTATTTTGAGGGCAATTATTATTACATAGCCTCTGGCTATTACCAAGATAGGGGAGGGACCCATAGCAATAGGTCCAAGAAGAGCTAAGTTTTGATATAATTATAGAGAATAATATTTCCAGCTCAAAGTAGAGTGCTTCCTATGTGCATAATGTTAATCTTGACTGTCAGATACAATATTAAAATGGAAATAAAAACAGATGAGCCCTTGTTCTTTACATCAAAAAGAGTCCCATTTATTTATTCAGCCACTCAACACTCTTTAATGAGTATCTATCATGGAGAAGAATCTTCATATCTATTAATATGGTTAGAACATATATTGAGATACCAATATGTGCTTATTCCTCCTGTATTTTTGTCTCTCTTCTTCTAGGAAAATAGCCACAACTTTGTATTCCCTGCTTTCCTGGGGATGCAGATGAGGCACAGTTATTGACCAAAAGCTTAAGTTTTCCGAAGACCACCTCCTTTTATTTTAAAACTGACAGGTGGACTGTATATTTCAATAGCATTGAGTAATATAAGGGAGTTTTAGAGGGTGGCATGGGCCAATCTAGGAAAATGATTTAAGATTCCACCAATTCCAGAAAGTGTCCCTCTCTGTTCTGGGAAAATGGCAGAATCTGAGAAGTAAATTGATGAATGAAATATCTGTGTAGGCTGGATTCTAGAGTCCAAGGTTCCCAACTTCAGAAAATTTCCCAGTACTCAAATTTAGCATAAAATCAAGGAAGCTACTTACCTGTAAGCATCTAGGCAAGCTAGATAGACAACAGTGATCAGAATGGATCAGATAAACGGACTCTCTCCAAATGTCTTGCCCTACCAAGGCCCTGGGGACTGTTGAGGAAACCCTGGAGGAGCAGAGGAGCCCTAATAATGCCATAGATTGAACAGCCCCTCCATTTAACAGGAGAGGGTTTTGAAGTTAAATTGAGAAAAATAAAGGAATGTGATATTTGTTGTACCTCTGAGTTTATGTAGCTACACAAAGATAGCTACACAAAGAAGACACAGACATAGTACCAGCCTTCAAGTTATTTCCAATTTAGTGACAGTAATTGATACAGAAGTAGATAATTTCCATAGTGTATGGGGAAGGCTACAAATCAGGCATTTCCAAGTTGTTTTAGGTTCATGAAGGAGGTATGATAGACTGTGCTCAATGATTATTTCTACCATAAATGCACATAGAAAAAGTCTCAGCAAAATGATTTACATATGAGAGACAAATAACACATATTTATTTTGTTCCACTGTACTAAATTAAAGCAAGTTTCAGGATCTTAGGAACAGATGACTTTTATAATGAAGCATCAATAGAGGCTAATTTTAAGTTATTCTTACCCTACAGAGGGATATTTTCATACCCCACATATCTGCATTTCCTTTTTCAACCAAGTACTAACTTATTCTATTTATTTACAGCTATTTAAAAATCCACATTTGGGAGAATTTTAGTTTATTGCTTTATGAGTTAATTGAAACAGACAAAAACTATGGCTTATATGTATTTCCCCTCCTAGTACTTGTTACAACCAAGTGGAAGAGAAACAAACAAAGACACAAGCAAACAAACAAAACCTCTGAAATTCCTTTCAGGATATGTAATTTTTTTCCAGTTCCCAAAATTCTACACTACATGGCTGAATATAAGGTTGTATGATGAAAATCATTTTTGGATTTAATTGCAGTGTAGTAATTGTTTTGATCATAAACTACTAGTAGTAGTTTAGGTGCAATGGGTCTTTAGGTATATTTGGATGTCATTCAAACTCTAGTGGAATTATTTTCTGTTGTTTAATATTGAGACTATTGTCTTTGTTAGGAGTTTTCATAATAAATTGCAATGAGAAATGGTTAAAAATCAAATTTACAAATGATTAAGAAAAGAATTATTAGTCTAAGAAGTTATGGAAGATTTAAGTCAGCCTAAATTGGAATAATCATTTAAGGATTTTGAGTTTTAACTACTACCTAACATGATTGATAATAGTATAACTACATTGCTCCTAGCAAAGGTCTCTGAATATTATGCATACATAGCATAATTTTATGCAGTGGAAAAGCTATGTGTATGATATTTTCCACTTTTAGTAATTAAGTGGGAAAAGAGCCAAAAACACTTTGTTGGGGGACAGAGGCATTATAAATGACTAAGAGAAAAATGTGGTTATTAAATGTATTTTTAATGCAAGACTAATTTTAATAAAAATAATGTAAATTTTAAAGTTGAGAAAGCAAAAAAAAAAAAAGACCCAAAAGAGTACTGCTGTTAATGGTACCTATTATCTGATTTTGATAATAGCACTTCCAATAACCACTGATAGCATAATTTGTCTGAGCTGAACTCACCTGCATGGCAACACGAGCACTGCATACCTATGATGATATTAACTTGAACAAACAGTGTAGTTCAGATTGGCTACCTGGGCTGTGATACAAATGTCCATTTGCCTTACTGACCGTTATTAGGAGATTAACTGTACCTTAATATGACTTTATCAGTATTCCTAAGTAGATCACTGTTCTGCCCTCCATTTGCTAATGCTAAAGTGCCTTCATTCAACTCAAAGACCGCCTTACTCTCTCATATGAAGCCAATGATCCTTCACTTTATAATGCTTGATGTCACCTTGGCCAGATTTCCATAGATTAGAATGGAAAAATAATATCTGCTGTTGCCATGGGTCAAAGCTATAGGCGGAGGAGTGCACAGGAAAGGGAGAAGTAGAATTGTAAAAAAGTTGGAGACTGGAATTGAGGGAGACAAAAAGAAAGGAGGCGAGAGGGGAAGAAAAGCTGACAGAAGAAAAGAGAAAAATAAGAGAAAATGGAAATGGTCAGATGTCCCCAAATATCTATATACTAAAAAATTTTACAAAATTTTGATTTCCCTGTGTTTTTTCTCCTAGAGGACCTGAAGCCCCACCTCCTCTAAGGCCCTCTTGGTATGCAGCCATTTCCATGGAGATGAGCATCTCTTGTGTGGCCTGCTCAACATTGGTCTTCCATTCACGGGACATTGTTCCTTTCATGCTACCGACCTCCTACCTTCAAAGGGAAATTGCCACCTGCCTACAGACTACATTCCTCACACCCAATCATCCTAACTTCCCACTCCAAAATGTAGTTGAATATCTTTAGTGACATCGGGCAAGGTTTGATTGAATTATTTCCTATGTCATCACATTTGAGTTTTAAATGTTGCTCTGGAATGTACAGTGAAATTTTGGGTTTCTGAGTATGCTGTGTGCCTGTTTAAGTGGTAGAAACAAGAGAGCATGCAACATAAACTATATTCTTGAAATGTTTTCGCAGAGAACACGGCATGTAAAATTCTAAAATTCTGAATTCTAAAATACCAACACCAGATCAAACATCCCAGTTGAAGTTACTCAACAGCAGTCAATGCAAAACACTCATAAAAATCCAGGGAGTTATAATGCAAGTGCAGAAAGATGATATTCTGAAACATTAACCGTTTTTTTTTTCCATTACCCCTTGATCATTTCTGAGTTCGGCTACTAGAGAGAGAAATATTTATTACCTTAAGGACAGGATGTTTCATCACAAAAGCAAAAAAAAAAGGCTTTGTAGTTCCAATAGGGAAGTGCAGAAACTCAAGGGACTTTGGACAGAGGAAAAGAAAATAAAACCAATATGATGGGTCCAGCCCCGCCCCCCACCACCATGACAACTACTGGATAATGATTCCCCATTGGGGTGGGAAGAACACAGACTAGAGGGCAAGTAATGTTATCTTAGATCCTTGTCCACACTGGTCAAGGCTAGATGGTCACTAGACCTGCAGAGGCCATTAAGATATCAAAGAAGGATAATGCCGCAGCTGCTTTTAGAGATCACAGCTAGAGAACCAGCTAGAAATGAGGAGGTATCCATGAATGTTGGAATACAGAGATTTTATCACCCAGATGACTATCCCAGCTTTCTACTCCTGGCCTTGACAGTATATAAAGCTTTTTCTATTTTCCTACCAGATTAATAGAGATTAGGTTTCCATCCACAGAAAAATAAAGCCCATCTCAAAAGAATAATTAAGATCAGATACAGAAAAGAAAGGCATATTTTTGTAAACCTGTGATTGAGCTTTGCACATAGTACACACATAATGATTTTAAATGAATAATGTATGGTATTTATATGCTATGTAGAATGTAAGTACCTGTGAGATGAGAACTATAATTGTTTTCTTATTATGGTTAGAAAAATTGGCGGGTTTATAGCAATGGTATTTCTGGGTTCATGGGGAAAAATGGTTAAATGTTTTCATGAACAAGAAGGTATGGAGGAGAAGAGAAGATACATTTTGAAAATCCTGAGAACTCAGTCCAAATAAGCGTTCCAAATAAAGGTGACTGAGGTACAATCGAGAATATATAGCTACACCTTGCTTAATGCAAATATTACATATGAAAACTTGTGTCTGCCAAAATGATAAAATGTGTCTTTATTTTGTGGAAAGATTCATAGCATAAATATGTTAAACAGGCAGCAACGTGGTGGTGCTGCTGCTGCCCCCATCTCACCAGCCAAGCCCGGAAGCCACGGCACCCACTGACCCCCTCAGCCAGGGAGGAGGAGGGACCAAGTCACAGGAGGCTGAGCAGGAAGTGAGCCCAGTGGCTGCATCTTCCAGGGGAAGCGGCAGGCAGGGCGGCACAGCCAGTGGGGCCAGGAAGCTGCCGCTGCCTAGATGGGCCATGTGGCTGACAGGGTCTAGGTGCTCCAGCCTGGTGGCAAGCCTGAGCCTCTGAGGTGGGAGAGCCGAGTTCAGGACATTGGACTACCAGAAACCTCCCAGCCCCACATAATATCAATCGGCGAAAGCTCCCGCAGAGATCTCTGTCTCAATGCTAAGACCCAGCTCCACCCAACAGCCAGCAAACTCCAGTGCTGGACATCCCATGCCAAACAACTAACAAGACAGGAATACAACTCCACCCATTAGCAGAGAGGATGCCTAAAATCATACTAAGTTCACAGACACCCCAAAACATACCACTGGACATGGCCCTGCCCACCAGAAACACAAGATCCATCCCCACCCACCAGAACACAGGTACCAGTCCCTTCCAACAGGAAGCCTACATAACCCACTGAACCAACATCACCCACTGGGGGCAGACACCAAAAACAACAGGAACTATGAACTTCCAGCCTGCAAAAAGGAGACCCAAACACAGTAAGTTAAAAAAAATGAGAAGACAGTAATATGCAGCAGATGAAGGAGCAAGGTAAAAACCCACCAGACCAAACAAATGAAGAGGAAATAGTATACCTGAAAAAGAATTCAGAGTAATGATAGTAAAGATGATCCAAAATCTTGGAAATAGAATGGAGAAAATACAAGAAATGTTTAACAAGGACCTAGAAGAACTAAAGAGCAAACAAACAATGATGAACAACACAATAAGTGATATTAAAAATTCTCTAGAAGGAATCAAAAGCAGAATATGTGAGGCAGAAGAACGGAAAAGTGACCTGGAAGATAAAATAGTGGAAATAACTACCACAGAGCAGAATAAAGAAAAAAGAGTGAAAAGAATTGAGGACAGTCTTACAGACCTCTGGGACAACATTAAACACACCAACATTCAAATTATAAGGGTCACAGAAGAAGAAGAGAAAAAAGAAAGGGTCTGAGAAGATATTTGAAGAGATTATAGTTGAAAACTTCCCTAACATGGGAAAGGAAATAGTCAATCAAGTCCAGGAAGCTCAGAGAGTCCCATACAGGATAAATCCAAGGAGAAACAGGCCAAGACACATATTAATCAAACTATCAAAAATTAAATACAAAGAAAAAAATATTAAAAGCAGCAAGGGAAAAGCAACAAATAACATACAAGGGAATCTGCATAAGTTTAAGAGCTGATCTTTCAGCACAAACTCTGCAAGCCAGAAGGGAGTAGCAGGACACATTTAAAGTGATGAAAGGGAAAAAGTTACAACAAAGATTACTCTACCCAGCGAGGACCTCATTCAAATTCAACAGAGAAATTAAAACCTTTACAGACAAGCAAAAGCTAAGAGAATTCAGCACCACCAAACCAGCTTTACAACAAATGCTAAAGGAACTTCCCTAGGCAGGAAAGGCAAGAGAAGGAAAAGACCTACAAAAACAAACCCCAAACAATTAAGAAAATGGTAATAGGAACATACATATTGATAATTACCTTAAATGTAAATGGATAAAATGCTCTAACCAAAAGACACAGATTGGCTGAATGGATACAAAAACAAGATCTGCATATATGCTGTCTACGAGACCCACCTAAGACCTAGGGACACACACAGACTGAAAGTGAGAGGATGGAAAGAGATATTCCATGCAAATGGAAATCAAAACAAAGCTGGAGTAGCAATTCTCATATCAGACAAAATAGACTTTAAAATAAAGACTATTACAAGAAACAAAGAAGGACACTATATAATGATCAAGGGATCAATCCAAGAATACAATATAATAATTGTAAATATTTATGCACCCAACATAGGAGCACCTCAATACATAAGGCAAATGCTAAGAGCCATAAAAGGGGAAATCAAGGGTAACACAATAATAGTGGGGGACTTTAACACCCCACTTTCACCGATGGACAGATCATCCAAACAGAAAATAAGGAAACCCAAGCTTTAAATGACGCATTAGACCAGATGGACTTAACTGATATTTATAGGACAGTCCATCCAAAAACAACAGAATACACTTTCTTCTCAAGTGCTCATGGAACGTTCTCCAGGATAGATCATATCTTGAGTCACAAATCAAGCCTTGGTAAATTTAAGAAAATTGAAATCATACCAAGTATCATTTCTGACCACAACACTATAAGACTACATATCAATTACAGGAAAAACATAAAAAATATAAACACATGGAGGAGAATCAATACACTACTAAATAACCAAGAGATCACTGAAGAAATCAAAGAGGAAATCAAAAAATACCTAGAAACAAATGACAATGAAAACACGATGACCCAAAACCTATGGGATGCAACAAAAACAGTTCTAAGAGGGAAGTTTATAGCAATACAATCCTATCTCAAGAAAAAAGAAAAACCTCAAATAAACAACCTAAACTTACACCTAAAGCAATTAGAGAAAGAACAAAAAAAACCCCCCAAAGTTAGCAGAAGGAAAGAAATCATAAAGATGAGATCAGAAATAAATGAAAAAGAAATGAAGAAACGATAGCAAAGATCGATAAAACTAAAAGCTGGTTCGTTGAGAAGATAAACAAAATGGATAAACCATTAGCCAGACTCATCAAGAAAAAAAAGGAAAAGACTCAAATCAACAGAATTAGAAATGAAAAAGGAGAAGTAACAACTGACACTGCAGAAATACAAAGGATCATAAGAGATTACTACAAGCAACTATATGCCAATAAAATGGACAACCTGGAAGAAATGGACAAATTCTTAGAAAAGCACAACATTCTGAGCCTGAAGCAGGAAGAAATAGAAAATATGAACACACCAATCACGAGCACTGAAACTGAAGCTGTGATTAAAAATCTTCAAACAAACAGAAGCCCAGGACCAGAGGGCTTCACAGGCGAATTCTATCAAACATTTAGAGAAGAGCTAACATCTATCCTTCTCAAACTCTTCCAAAATATAGCAGAGGGAGGAACACTCCCAAATTCATTCTACGAGGCCACCATCACCCTGATACCAAAACCAGACAAAGATGTCACCAAAAAAGAAAACTAAAGGCCAATATCACTGATGAACATAGATGCAAAAATCCTCAACAAAATACTAGCAAACAGAATCCAAGAGCACATTAAAAGGATCATACACCATGATCAAATGGGCTTTATCCCACGAATGCAGAGTAATATATATGCAGAGCAATATACGCAAATCAATCAATGTGATACATCATATTAACAAATTGAAGGATAAAAACCATATGATCTTCTCAATAGGTACAGAAAAAGCTTTTGACAAAATTCTACACCCATTTATGATAAAAACTCTTCAGAAAATAGGCATAGAGGGAACCTACCTCAACATAATAAAGGCAACATATGACAAAGCTACAGCCAACATTGTTCTCAATGGTGAAAAACTAAAAGCATTTCCACTAAGATCAGGAACAAGACAAGGTTACCCACTCTCACCACTATTATTCAACATAGTTTTGGAAGTTTTAGCTACAGCGATCAGAGAAGAAAAAGAAATAAAAGGAATCCAAATTGGAAAAGAAAATTAAAATGGTCACTGTTTGCAGATGACATGATACTATACGTAGAGAATCCTAAAGATGCTACCAGAAAACTACTAGCTCTAATCAATGAATTTGGTAAAGTAGCAGGATACAAAATTAATGACAGACATCTCTTGCATTCCTATACACTAATGATGAAAAATCAGGAAGAGAAATTAAGGAAACACTCCCATTTACCACTGCAACAAAAAGAATAAAATATCTAGGAATAAACCTACCTGAGGAGATAAAAGACCTGTATGCAGAAAAGTGTAAGACACTGATGAAAGAAATTAAACATGATACAAAAAGATGGAGAGATATACCATGTTCTTGGATTGGAAGAATCAACATTGTAAAAATAACTATACTACCCAAACCAATCTACAGATTCAGTGCAATCCCTATCAAATTACCAATGGCATTTTTCACAGAACTAGAACAAAAAATTGCACAATTAGTATGGAAACACAAAAGACTCCGAATTGCCAAAGCAATCTTCAGAAAGAAAAATGGAGCTGGAGGTATCAGGCTCCCCTACTTCAGACTATACTATAAAGCTACAGTAATCAAGACAGTATAGTAATGGCACAAAAACAGAAATAGGGATCAATGGAACAGGATAGAAAGCCCAGAGATAAACCCACGCACATATGGTCACCTTATCTTTGATAAAGGAGGCAAGAATATACAGTGGAGAAAAGACAACCTCTTCAATAAGTGGTGCTGGGAAAACTGGACAGCTACATGGAAAAGAATGAAATTAGAACACTCCCTAACACCATACACAAAAATAAACTCAAAATGCATGAAAGACCTAAATGTAAGGTCAGACACTATAAAACTCTTAGAAGAAAACATAGGCAGATCACTCTTTGACATAAATCACAGCAAGATCCTTTTTGACCCACCTCCTAGAGAAATGGAAATAAAAACAAAAATCAACAAATGGGACCTAATGAAACTTAAAAGCTTCTGCACAGCAAAGGAAACCATTAACAAGACTAAAAGACAACCCTCAGAATGGGAGAAAATATTTGCAAATGAAGCAATTGACAAAGGATTAATCTTCACAATATACAAGCAGCTCATGCAGCTCAATATCAAAAAAACAAATAACCTAATCCAAAAATTGGCAGAAGACCTAAATAGACGTTTCTCCAAAGAAGATAAACAGATTGCCAAAAAACACATTAAAGGATGCTCAACATCACTAATCATTAGAGAAATGCAAATCAAAACTACAATGAGGTATCACCTCACACTAGTCAGAATGGCCATCATCAAAAAATCTACAAACAATAAATGCTGGAGAGGGTGTGGAGGAAGGGAACCCTCTTGCACTGTTGATGGGAATGTAAATTGATACAGCCACTATGGAGAACAGTATGGAGGTTCCTTAAAAAACTAAAAATAGAACTACCATATGACCCAGCAATCTCACTATTGGGCATATACCCAGAGAAAACCATATTTCAAAAAGAGTCGTGTACCACAATGTTCACTGCAGCTCTATTTACAATAGCCAGGACATGGAAGCAACCTAAGTGTCCATCGACAGATGAATGGATAAAGAAGATGTGGCACAAATATACAATGGAATATTACTCAGCCATAAAAAGAAACGAAATTGAGTTATTTGTAGTGAGGTGGATGGACCTAGAGTCTGTCATACAGAGTGAAGTAAGTCAGAAAGAGAAAAGCAAATACCGTCTGCTAACACATATATATGGAATCTAAAAAAAAAAAAAATGGTTCTGAAGAACATAAGGGCAGGACGAGAATAAAGCCACAGACGTAGAGAATGGTGAGGACAGGCGGAGAGGGAAGGGTAATCTGGGACGAAGTAAGAGAGTGGCATGGACATATATACACTACCAAATGAAAAATGGATAGCTAGTGGGAAGCAGCTGTATCGCACAGGGAGATCATCTCAGTGCTGTGTGACCACCTAGAGGAGTGGGATAAGGAGGGCAGGAGGGAGATGCAAGAGGGAGGGGATATGGGGATGTATGTATACATATAACTGATTCACTGTTATACAGCAGAAGCAAACAAAACATTGTAAAGCAATTATACTCCAATAAAGATGTTAAAAAATATATGTTAAATCGCATGATAGTCTAGTAAATTTAAGTTATCCAATATTTTAAAAAAAGAATTTATCTACATACAACTCTTTGGGTTCAAATTTATTGTACAAAGTTATCTATACCAGTATTCAAGCTAAAAGTAAACATCATTAAATAATTATGATGAGTGATATGGTAATAAAATATTAATAACGACTCAAATGCCATTTGATGAAATTGAAAGCTACAAAAAATGTACAAGTTCTTACAGAAAATCACCTGCAACACCTTAAATTAGGATCATTCAGGTAATCATTTTGCCTGCATAAGAAAGAATTTAAGCTTCCTATTATATTGGTGGATGCACTATCATATCTTCCAGAAATATAAACAGCCATTAAGGCATCTCAATTATAAGGATTCCAAATATTGTAAGCTAAATAATAATAATAGTAATAGTAATAACAATAATAATGTTTATATTTAACTTAGTCTGTTGTAACCAACAAGTACCTAGTAATTTACAATTAATCAAGTAGATAATTCGTACAAATTATCTCTTCTAACTCTTTTAATACATCTTCTATTTGATGGAAAACACTGAATGCAAAGGTCACATAAGCTTTCTGTTGCTTGCCAAAAAACCCCAACAAATAAGCTACACCATGTTTCCCTATTATAACTGCAGCAGAAAACGAAGGGTGACTCCTAATGTTTATAATATTTTGAAGGCTGTGAAAACAATTTTATATTAGACTGCTGCAATCCTTTATCATGAGTTGATAAAAATATATATTGTACATTATATAGAAGAAAATTCAACAGAAATGTGATAAGGCAATGAGTTACATGTAAAGCCAAAATCAAAAACTTCTTTTCCAGTTCAGAACGTATTATAGTCATTTATCATAACTCCATAGATATTTAAAAACTGGATAAAATGAATGACTCTCCCCCTTACTGATCAGTGGTTTTACCCGCTGCCTCTTTTCTCCAGGAAGCTTGGATTTAAAGTCTGGGTGTATCACTATCCAGTCTGGGATGTGCCACTGTTCCCATTAAACTCACTATCCATTTGCACCAGTGTGTACAATGTGGATGGTCTCTCTTTCCACCAGGCAGAGTTGTTATGAGGTTAAAATTACATTATAAACTTACAGATACTTGAGAAAGAAGGTATTTTATAAGTCACAGTATTACTGTGTTGTAATTATAGACTCACTTTCTGGTTGACAATAGTTACGCATCCAGGCTACATAATTTGCCTATCTTGGGGCTAATTACAAAGTCTTCAGGGTTCAGAGCACTGTCATTTTCTCTTCGTTAGAAGAGCAGACTCATGAAGCCCTCTCTTTATTTTCTTCTTTGCAGTCATCAGGATGATTTGAGGGGAAGGTGGAATACTGGAGGTCTAGCAGTGATAGATGGTATAGTAACAGGAAACACAAAAAGTGTCAATTCATTTTGAACATTTGTTAACGAGGTGTGAGTAACTCTATGCCTGATCATTCTCCCACTGAATATTTTACAGAATAGAAACTTATGGCATTTTTTTCTAAGTATGTAAGGAAATGCTGGCTTCAAAAACACAAAATCAATTTCTTTTTTTTACCATAAAATTATCAAAGCTTATCTATTTGTTGATAACTGGTTTAAAAGAAGTCAGGCAATCAGAAAGCTTAACAAATCAATTTTAAAACTGTATAAATAGACAATTGTGTATCAAAAATGACAGAATGACAATGTGCTGAGGACGCCAATAGATACTTCTGATGCATTTTCATACCAACAACCTATGAAAGAGATGCCTGTAATCTTGCCAGTTTACAAATACGGAAGCTGAATTTGAATAACTTGTCAAAGGTCATGTCAGTCGCAAGTGGGAAAAACAGGATTCAGAGCCAGTGAACATAATTCTAGAACTAGTCCTCATAAGTGCTTTGCCATACTGCCTCATTTTTCTATTTTCCAGAATAAGAAGAAATCCTGTTACAGAGACCCTGCAGAATAATGAGTGTACCTTTGGGGAGTAGGGGGAGATGACAAGCAATGTGAGAATAGCACCCACTATAAAGTCCAGAATTTTATTAAGGCACATAGGTTGAATACCATGGAATTAGATGCTATTCTTGCCATACAAAGTAACTAACTGATCACAAGAAACCATTTTTAATTCAAGAAGAAAAGGAGAGGAAAAGTAACCAATAAGGAAGCGGCAATGCTATACTGGTCTCTGTCTGTTTGTCTGTCTGTCTCTCTCATTCTCTTCTCTTGCCATGATTATCTGAGTCTACATAATACTATTCCATATTGTTCTCATATTTAGAATATCTCAATATACAAATTCCATAATGCTGGATTATCTCTTATTTAACTGAAAGGTTAACAAAAATAACAATAAAGAAGACTGAAGGAAACAATGAGGAAAGATGAAGGTAGCAGAAAAATAATGAACTAGACTACAAAAAAGAAAGAAAATAGAAGAATCAACAGTTTAATGAAGAGTGAGAAAGTGCAACATTAGAGGCATGGAAAGCAGATAAAAGAGAGGCAAAGAGATCAAAAATGCTAGCAGACATTTTTACAGCTCTGTGATAATAAATACTATTACCATGAAACTTTTATTTAGATACAAAAGTACAAATCACAAAACTGCTTTAAGAAGTACAAAACCTAGAAAGAAATTGAGAAAAAAATCTCAATTTCTCTAAACATTTATCTCCAAAAATGCTGCCTTAGCCCAACCACCTTAACAAGTGACTTAATTCAAATTTTCAAGAAACAGATGTTGTTCTGTTTAGATAATTTAGATAATTAAATTGTCCTAGAGTAAGAAAAAGGTGGAAAGCCTGTCAACTTATCTAATGAAGCTAGTATAAACTTGAAATTAAAATATAATATAGGTAATAACAAAAATTTTAAAAATAATATATAAACTTTGACACAAAAAGTATTTATCACCAAAAATAAAAGGATGGTTTAGCATTAAAAAAATAAGTATATTATCATTTCAGAGGACACAAAAATGCATTATTTTACATAATTTCTAGCAAAGAATGGATAATAATAGCTAATATTTCATAATAACTTTAAATGGAGTATAATCTATAAATATATTAATCACTATATTGTACATCTGAAACTAATATAATATTGTATATTAACTATACTTCAATGAAAAAATAGAAAGAATTCTTTATCATGATTAAAAAAAACTTTCTTAAACAAGTAACAAAAAAAATCTTTAATGGCAGAATATTAGAAGCAGTCCCATTAAAATCAGGCAAAGGAAAAAGACTGCAGATAGTTTATGTTTGCTCTCTAATCAATACTACATAAAATTTACCAAAGCTAAGATGATTGGTTGCTGAAAACGAAATAGAAAACTCTCCTGCTTTACCAAGGGTGAGCCATTTTCCCAGTGACAGTGTTGATTGACAAACTTCACTGAACTGCAGGCAGTGGGACTTCAGCACTACGCAGAAGATGACAGTTTGGTACATAGAAGGTGATTTAGGGAAACCAGTGAATAATATGAACAGTGAGAATTAAATGAAAGAGGGGGACTACCTGTAAATAATAAACCATATATATATATCTCACAACCATAAAAAATCTCACTATCATAAAATTCATAAAGAAAACAAAAATAAAAGTTAAAGCTGTAAAGAAAAAAAAAAAGAAAAAGAAGAAAAAAAAAGGACAGGGAAGTCCTAGGAGGTAGTGAGGTTCCTCATCATTGGAACCAGTCAAACACAGTCTGGGAGTCCAGGTGTTGGAAAAATCAGCATCAGATGGCAGGCGGAGGGGGGAATTTGGCATTAAACATAAAGAGAAAACGTGATCTCGTATTAAGTGATGTGGTTTTCTGCCCCTAGTTTGCAGCTGTGTGACTTTAGGCAGAATACTGCCATTCTCTGATCCTGTTTCCCATCCAGAAATTGTTTATATATTATGCACAATTTCAGAGTGGTTCTGAAAATAACATTACTTCATGCATTTAGAGCTTTTTATAAACTGTAATGGACCATATCAATGTTTGTTGATGCTGATGTTATGGTTCTTTTTGAACTAAATGGGCCTTTACAATATTTTCATCAGTATGGATTCTCTGAGGTCCACTCATTGCTGAACTGTGACAGTCTTGTCCACATTGATTACACACAGTAGATTTCACTTCAGTGTCCTTATAAAACAGGAACCAGATGTCTCCATTCCGCCAGGGAAGTTTCAGGATCATTTCATCAAACTTTGCTGATTCCTTCCTATATGTGATCCCATAGAAAAAGGGGAGAACCTAGTCATCTTGGAGGATGGTATGTTTTTACAGGCTGTTACGATCAAGAATAAGATATATGAGAAAGACAAATAGCACCTTATCAGCTTAAGGACTGTCCAGGAAACTATTGTTTTTGTTTAATTTTTTATAATGTGAGTAATAAAGGGCTTGCATAATCACAATCTTTTAGATAAGCTGTGGTGACTGGAAGAGATAAAAATTATTTCAAGGGTGGGATGCCATTAGAGATTGGGAAAACCCTGCAGATATTTACAAGACTTCTTCAAATTTTGTCTTTAAAGAAAGAGTGGGCTGCGGTAGCATGGAATGAGGATTGCCCAGGTGTAAGTTACCAATTCAGGCTACATTTCCTAAAGTGAAAGGGGAATTTAATAGGGCAAAACTAAGTGTTAAAATGTAGGACTGAGAAAAAAAGCATTGATCCGCATAAAGAGATGAATAGGTGACATGTTTCTTTCTCTATAACACAGTTTTTAAAGAAGACTGTGTTCTTAAAGGGAACTAAATAAAATATAAGAAAGAATAAAGAAATGTCTTTGCATATTATAAAAGAAATAAAATGTTGCATTAATGTCACATAGCTATTTTTTATCTTCCTTTTTCCTCCAGCTTTCTCAATTATGCTTACGAGTTCATATTAAAATAAAGATAATTAAATATCAATACCTTCACCTAACTTTTATAGCAATTTAATGAATATCCTCCATAGGTTCATGGTGGGGAGGGGGAACATCAGAGTTTCAAAATCCTTGGATATTATTCAATTAACCCCACATGAATCTTATGACCAACCACTGCGAAAAGTCATCCTCTAAGCTGAGCTGGAACATCTCACATGATGAGAAAGTCATTTCCTAAATAAGGAAGCTTACTCTAGTTAGAAAAGTCTATGAACATTAAAAAGATGGGTTTTTTTTCTTACATTAAACAGCAAATAAGTTATCTATATCCTGTATTCAGTCTTAATTTATTCCAAGAAAGACATATTTATAGTTTAATAGTCTCCAATATGGAAGCTCTTTACATATATCATAAGATAATTTTTGCCTACTTTATCTCTAGTTCTCCAGTCTAAACATCCTCAGTTATTGCAATTATATCTCAAACAGCATGGCTTTACTTTCTATCCACCATCAGAGACAAAAAGTTCTAGATATACTGTGGGGTAAAACACCCTAAAAGTTGGCATCAGAGTCAAATATTAGAATCTTATTCTGGAATAGTCATGCCATAATGAAGATTGGCCTTTCCTGAGTATTGGGAACCGCATGTGTACTAGTTGACTGCAGCCCAACTGACATAACACCAGCCTTTAACAAATGTGTTGAACAGGGAAGGGGCAAGTTAAGATCCCTGAAGGAAACAATCATTTTGATTGATATCAGTTTATCACATTTCCTTTTTGGGCAATACTCATGTACCATTAGATACTCATTCCATTAGCCCACTCTCCCAAATTTTTTCCTCAACAATAGCATGAGAATTTTTTTTAATCTCTAAAGAATTTTCAAGATCTTCCACTCTAGTAATGTCATTAAAATATGGCAGAAGACTAGTTTTAAATAGCTTGTTTTTCATGAACCCTCATCTGCTCCAAGTGATCCCTCAGTAAATATTCACACATCATTTGTTTGATTATATCTTTCCACCCGTTTTAACCAGACTAACTCCAACGCAAATGTTACAGATTGAAGCTCTTCATCCTTTTGAGAAATCAAGGCATTTCTGAGAATCAACCTTGTCTGCAATATTTTAATTTTTAACTAAAGTTGGATATGTTTATATATTACTTCCATAAATAAAATATATTTAGAGAGGGGAAAATCTATAATGAAATATAGATTTTCCTTACTTCTGTGAAGGTGGAAGATAATAGAAGGGAAGTATGAGTGTGGAGTGGTTTATTTTTCATATGTTAAGCTACAGCAAATTGTTAGTGTCATTAACTATGAAAGACAAGCCAAGTTTGTATATATTAAGAAACAACCACTGCAATCCCTTTACCCATTGCTGATAAAAAAACTAACATTTAACACAAATATTTCACAAGGCTTAGGAATTTAAAATTGAATTGATAGAGTGTTGTTAATACTCAAAAGTTGATCAAAGGACTAGAAACCCATTAGAGACCAGTTAAGATGGAATAGTCCTTGGTTTAGCTGCGAGGGACTATTGAGTCTCCTCTGCTGAGTTGAATTTCTATGTCTTATTCCCTGTGATTCAGTGGATGACACTTCTGTTCATCTTCCTCCCTCTTTATTACTTTGATGAGCTCTTTAGCTCATGGGCAGTCTCCCTTGGCTAATGTATGTGAAAAGCATTTGAAAACTGTTAAGAGCTATGCAAATGTAATGCATCAACAGTAACCTCAGAGATTATCCTCATAGGATGATACTTTGGAATTTTAGAATAGAAATGTACTTCAGAGACTACAAAAGAGGTAAACAAGAGTCCAGATTGGTGAAGTTGCCTGTACAAGCTTGTACCCCCAAAATACAACAGGTCCATTTCCCCTGATTCCCAAGAGTTTTCTTCCTACTATGTCGATTTTCTTTTAAGCATCATTTATAAAACTCTTTAGAGCCAACTCATTCAAGAAAAAAATTTAGCCTGTTTCTATTGTTAAATATTATGTGCTCAGGGCAAAAATGAACAATTTTGCTCTCAGATTTTTTTGTGTGTGTGTGTGTGTGAAAGTCTGTCCTCTTCATTCTAAACATATTTTTGCCCAGTTCTCCACTTTCTCCCCAATCAAGTTTTGGAGTTTTTGATTCTACTCATCTAATAATAATTTAAAAATTGACCCATAACATATGAATACACATTTTAGATGAAGTTAACAGGTTAGCAGATGTAAAATAATTCCACTAACTAAATGATGAAGTGGAATTTGGGACATCTGTAGTCAAGATAGTATGGGCTAAACCAGCCAAGTAAAACCCTGGATTTCAGATTACATAGCAGTTGTCAAATCAATTCACTCATAAGTGAGGCTTTTAAAGTACCATGCACTGTGCTAAACTCTAGAGACATTATTGCTATAATGCCTCATAAACTCTATATTTTTCTTGTAACATCCATTCTAAAGATCAAAATATCAAAACGGACAAATAAGTTGCTGAAAGTCACTCAGATGGACAAATCACATTTCAAATAGAATTCTGAGTAGCTCTGGGGTCCAGATTTTTAACTTTGATGACATACTGCCAAAACCTGGAGTGCATTAGCAGGATTTTATCATGAAACTTTTCTTTAGAAACAATCTTGTATTAAAGGTCAACCTAGTTGTAAGACTATATATTCTTTGAAAGATCTTGAAATCGTTTTTTCTCAAAGGATTTTTTGTGTTTATGTCAACACCTTTGTTACTGACCAGTAAAAACTTCTGTACTCTTTAGCAGTATTCAGTATGGTACATTAGTTATTATAAAACTAGAAAACAAGGGATGACAATGCAGAGGAATTTAACTACATCCATCAAGTGTGAGGAGATTATAGGGGTAAATCTATTGCAACCAGCTCTCCCAAAAGACCCAGGTTTATACTCATACAATTTCCATGGTATAAATACAACCCTCACTGCCTATTTTGAAATTTCAGGGTGATGTTTTTTAACACAAACTTGGGAAGAGACGTGCATGGTCAGCTCTCATGAGCTGGAGCAGCTGATAATGTAAAACTTAATGTTTTGAATTGCTGAATCCTTTATGAAAATTCAAAGGTAAATTTTGAAGAAACTATTACATCAGTACCAAATACAAACATTCTTTTAACTTGATTGTGTTTTCACAGCAGAAGAAAAAAAATCATTATTTTCTTATAATTGCAGCCATGTTTGCTTTTACAAAATGTTACAAATTCCTTTTTACTCTGTTTCACTGATTTACATGTTCTTGAATCTTTTTTTTTTTTTTTAACAAAAAACAGGACTTTTTGGAAACTAGGATGTTGCAGTCATTGATGTGGTATTTAATGAGACAGGACTCCAAGAATCTTTCTTTTTATTATTTGTATTCAAAATTACATAATGGCTGAAAAATGCATAATTTTTCTTAGAGTATAAAGATGAACAATGAATCTAAGTATTTAAAAGATACTTCTCTACTTTTTATTAATGTTTTTCTGATATAAACTTTTAATGCTTCTTAAGTACCCTTGAGAATAAATGATGTTCTTGCAGAGAGGTTGTTTGAAAGGTAGATTATAATATCACTAAAACCCTCTTCTTAATTTTGATAAAGGAAACTTCAATCTTAATATACATTTTAAATTACTTATTTTTTAATATTAACTTATTCTTTCATTTATTAATATAAATTGTCTCCATTTAAAGTAAAATATTGGGATAAGTCATTTATTTCCTTGTCTAATTATTTAAAACAAAGAGGACTAAACTTATTATTGTTTGATTTTTTTTATCCTCAGGATTTTCAAGTCATCAAATTTGAATTTCACAAATTAAGCTCACCAGGGAAGAAAACTTATCAATAAACATTCAGTTTAAAAATGATTTTTTAGGGCTTCCCTGGTGGCGCAGTGGTTGAGAATCTGCCTGGCAATGCAGGGGACACGGGTTCGAGCCCTGGTCTGGGAAGATCCCACATGCCACGGAGCAACTAGGCCCGTGAGCCACAACTACTGAGCCTGCGCGTCTGGAGCTTGTGCTCCGCAACAAGAGAGGCCGCGACAGTGAGAGGCCCGCGCACCGTGATGAAGAGTGGCCCCTGCTCACCGCAACTAGAGAAAGCCCTCGCACAGAAACGAAGACCCAACACAGCCAAAAATAATAAAATAAATAAATAAATAAATAAATTTTTTTTAAAAATGATTTTTTACAAATCTCTACATAATAGAGTTGAGTAGTTCTACCAATAGTGCAAAAAAAAATCAATCTGCATCCTAGTGACACATTCTCATATTTTCATCCATATTCTAGGTACTGTTCTAGTGCCTTGCAATGATGAATTCTTAGTTCTTAGAAAACTTTCAGGAGGGAGATAGCATTATTATCTATAATTTAATGATAAGGAAAGTGAGACAGAGAGGTATAGCAACTTGCCCAAGTTCACAGAATTAATAAGTGGCAGGTCTGGGATCAAGCCCAAATATTGTGACTTTAGAACTTACGTTCTTAACCCATCTTTTAATAAGAATATCTAATTTAAGGTTAATCTTTTTAAAAGACTGTTACTATAAATGTATACTCATGATAAATCCTTCACATCTAATTGTGTTTATTTTACTAAAAGGATATTCTCAAATGTATGCATTACAATAAATAGAGATTTTGAACTGAAAATGCATTAAGGTATGCTGAAATGTACTAAGGTACATATAAAAAAGAGATGATTATTCCTATTAATATAACTAGGAAATAGTTGAAAACATGTACCTTTCCCAATATTTTAATTGTGACTTAACTGCTGAAACCAGGTTTGGAAATTTTAGCCCAAAGACTCATATTCCATGCAGTTGTATGTAGGTAGGTGAAACCAGGGCTTTTGAGTAAAGTCCAGATAAAAACAAATGTAGCCAATATCCAACTGCTTGCTTTTCCCAAAACACTAATTAAGGTTTTCCAGAATTGTGCAGTATCCATCAAGTCATCCCAGTTTATTTTCCTTATCAGGCCAGGCTTCAAATAGAATTAATAGTGAAGTGCTCTATTTCCCTCGATTACGGTAACACCTACAAGAACATGATCTGGTTAAAGAAATCAATTGAACTTCAAAATCAGTCAGTTGAGTCCAGTACTGTGGAATGCTCCAGTATATAACTTTTTATCCTTTTCTCCATGGAAATCTTTCCTTCAAAGCATATACATGCAAGTTTATTTAGAATAGCAACTGTCTGCTCAGTACTTCCTCTCAGGGGATGCTATAAGAGGGATAACATTTCAGTTTCCACTGTTTCTGTCACCCTCACTTGACTTCCCAGCTCACCAGACACATAATAGAACAAGATATAATAATTGTCATTAACAGATATATTTGATGCTCTCTGCACAGGTATTCACTCACAGCTCATTCACTTCAATTGCTTTACAGAAAAACCTTCCTATTCATGTCCTACATTACTGAGTTTTTGGCTTTAGAAGACTTAACAATTTTCAAAGGTTAAGAGAACTCTTCACGTAACTAGAGAAGAAAGCCACTGGGCTGAGTATTCCCTCTTTACCCTTTCAGAGTTGATCCTTACCTTCTCCACCCTCTGCTCTGTGCCCCAGGAAGCTGACCTTTGTGGACTGTCTCAACAGACTGCCTTTCCCTCAGGCTTCCAGTGGGTTCAGCAATGTGAGGAACCAACAGGAGGTGGAAGAATGGGAATAAGGTCAGCCTGTTTTTTTTCCCTGTTCCCTGGCTTCTAATGCACAGCTGGTTGGTTATGCCTCTCTACCAAAATCTCTTGTCAGATGGCAATAAAATGTTACCTCCAGGTTGCATAACCTGGCCCTCCCCTTACCTCTGCTAGCCTTGAGGTGGCAATGAACTATGTCCAGGGACTTTTTACTACCTCTTGTTTCCTAAGTGTTACCCCTTCCCTTTAAGACAGCTCTTTTATTAAATTCTACCCAATTCCCAGCTAAAGGTGCTAGGACCTTAACTTATCTATATCTTACAGATCTCATACCCTTATAACTAGAAAGTTTGTTGTCCTGAAAAGACTTTTAAAACAAGAAGACACAATTAAGGTATTTGTTACAGTTTTTGCTTTGTCTCAATTGGCAGGAGTCCATCCAAGACTAATTAGATTCCATATTTACACTGAGGGTTAAGAACTAATAAGCAGTGTGAAGCACATCACATTGATTAAGAGTAGTATATGAGTTTTTCCTCTTTGATTACTGCTGGTTCCAAATAACTTTTGGTACAAGTTCAATTTTGAAGAAAACCCTAAGAGACTTGATCAATAAGATCCCTATTATTTGTAAGAATATGCTAATTTAAGTGTTGGAAATTATATTAGGAGTATTTAAAAATAGTGATTCCCCCAAATTTATTACTTGTTAATATCTACTTTGTGTCACAATATGGTTCAATCTTACATTTCTGGATAAGAACTGAATTTTTTAAAGCTGAGATTGCAACTGATGATCTTTGGTCAAATTCAAGTTTTATTTTGTTTTTGGCACAAAACAAATTCAAGCAGCATGAAATCCTAAAATATTTAGTCTGTTTTATTTACTTGAAGTTTTCGCATAAGAATATAAATTTCAGGCTTCTCTTAAAACATTAGGTTTGCAATATATTGTCTACAACCCAATTAGGCAAATCAATTTGGAGTTAGGTAGTAGCTGCATTTCTTAAGCAAAATGTGCATACACCAAGTTCACACATCTCCATCATTCCCTGTTTCTTACACATCTGATTCACTTTTAGTTTAACTGCATATGGCCACAATCTGTGTAGTTTGTGGCTCCTAGTAGCCAGGAAACTTTACTCTCTTTAATATGTTACTGAAAACCACACTTAATAATTCCCTATGTCTAAACTAGGGGTCGGAAGACTCTCTTTTTTTTTTTTTTGTAAAGGGCCAGAGAGCAAATAGTTTAGGCTTTGTAGGCCATAGGGTCTCTGCTTTGCTGTCCTACCACAAAAAGCAGTCATAGATAATATGTAAACAAGTGGAGCTGGCTGTAATACAATAAAACTTTATTTTTAAAAATGAGTGGTGAGCTAAACTTAACTCACAGGTTGTAGTTTGCCAACACATGGTTTAAGGAATCGGAGAATCTGTAATATATCACTGTACAAGATACTATAGTATGTCTTCGGATTTTCATTATAGATTTTATGTTTTATGAACAGGAAGGAGGAAGGCTTAAGGATAAAGGAGGTGGTGGAGCCCAGGATGAGGCTGATGAGAATAACTATTAAAAGTGTGCAATCCCAAAACCATAGAGATGACCTAGATTGCAAGTACAGATACATAAAATGCAAGTGTTCTAGAGATTACAACCCAGGGAAGGTAGCTCATGGCAGAGACTCCAACCTGTCTTCAATTTTAAAGATAATAGAATTTTCCACCTCAGAACTTATTCTAAAATCACAAAGCTAATTCTAATGTCTTCTGCAAATTTAGGAAGTATTGACTGTTAAATGCTCATGGACCATACAGGCAAAAGAGAGAAATTTCATCTTGACACCAGTTATGAACACTGTAGGCTTAAATGGATGTTGAGGAGGCAATGAGTTGTGGAAAAAGATCCTGAATTTTGGAATCAGCTTTTGAAGTACTGACAGCTCTCAGCTATCTTATCTGTGAAAAAAAAGATTAAAAAAAAAATTGTGCTAAATAGTGTAGGACATAGTCAGTGCAAATATCAGTGCTTAATATACTGATTACTACTATAAGTTACTAGTTTTCTCACAGGAAAATTCAGGCAACAGGGCTTTGTTGATCCAAAGCGACTTGGAACTCTCCATGGTTCTGAACTCTAGTCTTCAAATGCTCGTAAGAGGGAATGGCAATTAAATAAAGAAACTAAATGGAAAAATAAAAGACAATTGTAATTTAGGTATTAAAACAAGATGATATGTAACTATATTATAGGTAGAAAAGTCCAAATTCAGTCATTTCAGCTTTTGTTTTGAAGCATCTCTAAAATCAAAAGTGAGAGATATCCTTTACTTAATAAGCAAATATATTTTGAATATACACTAGGTTATAGCATTCATTTATTCATCTGTTCATTCATTCATACACGTACTGTGCAACAATAAGTGCTGTTTGAGCACATACAATATTGTATATATCATACTACTCTGTTCTTTTGTATTTCAGGGAACAAAATGAATTACATGCCATGATAGAAAAAGGACATGCTCGTGGTAAGTGTCCCTGAAGAAGAAATGTTTAATTGAGGATAAGTTGAAGCAGTCCAAACAAAATTATAGCTCTTAAGGCAAGAGGAGTGTTTCTTATAAAGATAATGGAAGGAAGGAAGGAAGGAAGGAAGGAAGGAAGGAAGGAAGGAAGGAAGGAAGGAAGAAGGGGGAACGAAAGACAGAAAGAAAGAAAGAAGAAAAGGGGGTAAGGTAAAGAAGTTAGTGAAGAATGCCAGGTTAAAGCCAGGTTGGGAACAACTAGGATAATCCTTATATTTAGAGTTTGAGTAAAGCCAATGTTGTGGTGTACCCGAAAACTGTAATGTCAATATTTATTCTATGTGTGTGTTGTTTAGCCAAGTACTGGTACCACTGTGCTTATTAGATAGGATAATTTAGTGATTTAGTGACAGCTTTCAATCTCTTGGATACTCTTAAGCAATTTTATTAACATTGAAAGTCACATGTAACATTAAAGATCAAGAAAGGAATATGCATACATCAGTGGAATACAGATTCTTCCCCTGCATGGATAAATGCTTATGGTAACCCAAATCCTCTAAACACAGGGATTAAGAACAGGTAATAGAAACAGACTGAAACCATTGCCATGCAAAAATTGGCATGTGGTAACTCAGGCAGCATGATACCCTGTAAATCTGCATTAGGAACAACACCGAGGAACCTGCAGCTAAGTATGTAGAAAAAGAAAACGAAGTACTACGTTCTTTTTTTTTTTTTTTTTTTTTTTTTTTTTTTTTGCACTGTTAACAGTGTCAGTACTGTTACATCTACCAGAAATGGAAGGGTTTAGGAGATCTGTAACTATCATACTAAATTTTTAAAAATTGTATGTATGGATTGCATGCATGGATTCTCTCCTGGGGTGGTGGGGAGTGGTGATGAGCCCTAGTTTTACCAGTCCCTATGAGTTTATGGACCATTGCTCTGTACATGCCTTGAATATCATCCATGCAAGTGCAAGTTTACGGTTAATAACTCTACCCAGTATCCAAAGATTTAGGATTTAGTATGGATATTGAAGAAATTCACAAACTTCTATGTTTGGCTATATATGTTTTTAAATTATCTTTTTAGTTAGAATAACAGATAACTGGAGATAAAAACAACTGGGAAAAAAACTCCACTTCAATGAAGACTGAAATAAAGAGTTAGGCTTAAATTATGTGTTTCTTCAGACTAGCCAATGATCTATTATTAATTTTAAATTTTACTGAAAGTTGTTGATGCATAAAATCACATGTAAGTAAAAATATATATGCATGTCATGAAGCATAAAAGTAAAGTGAACATTTGTAAACTCTCCACCCATCATAAAAAATAGATGTGTCACCACTACTGAATACTACATAGCCTTTCATAAAACTAAAGTGAGAATTTCTATAAATCATTTTCCAAAGTACTCCACTGCACACTGATATAAGATATACCTTTGGGGGCTTCCCTGGTGGTGCAGTGGTTGAGAATCTGCCTGCCAATTCAGGGGACACGGGTTCGAGCCCTGGTCTGGGAAGATCCCATATGCCGCGGAGCAACTGGGCCCGTGAGCCACAACTACTGAGCCTGCGCGTCTGGAGCTGGTGCTCCGCAACAAGAGAGGCCGCGACAGTGAGAGGCCCGCGCACCACGATGAAGAGTGGATCCCGCTCGCCGCAACTAGAGAAAGCCCTCGCACAGAAACAAAGACCCAACACAGCCAAACATAAATTAATTAATTAATTAATTAAAAAAAAGATATACCTTTGGTTGAAGATGCCTAACTACTTTTTAGCATCTCACAGAGGAAATCCTTATTTATCAGCAAACATACTTCAGTAGAAACCGGTTTACCATAAATAGTTGACTCAAGTTTTTAGTCTCTGACAAGCTCCAAATATCCAAGGAGAGACGTGAAAAATCTTCTGAAAACAAAACAGCTAATTTTTTGCTTATTTCTTCTATAATTGGACACAGTTGCAGAACTGTTTGATTTTACATTTTCCCTTGTACTGTTTTTCTGGTCTCAATAAACCAAGTATTGACTTGCATTATGCACTTAAGCAAAGAGAAGAATTAAATATTTTACTATACATTTTGTGCCATTTTGGCAGGTCATGACTTTCAAATATATGAGGTAACATTTTACTTTGATTATTTCTAGTGGATAATACAGTGAAAATTCACATAAAAATGGATTTTTTTGCAATTTTTGTTATTTAAAATTCAGCCATAATGTAATTTTAAAGTGATATCCAAAGCATGGGCAAAGATTTTCAAATGCAGTTTTTAAAATATCAGATCTACCTTTTCAAGGGCATGTCCTAGTTTGCTCTGTAAGGGTACAGCATTTTTATCAATGTTTTCAAGTTGAGAAAGTTTTGCCTCTCTGGTTGAATAATTTTGCACACTAACTGCCAGGAAGAAATAAATTTATCTAAGGTAGTTTATGAAACATTTTAAGCTTTCCCACTTCACACACATACACAGAGTCAAAGTATGACTGTGACGTAAGGGGCATCTAAAGCCATCAGCAGCTAAACACAACAAAGTGAAGGTTAATCTACTTCAGAAAAATGTCAATAAACTTGAGTTGGAGAAACTCTGAAATTGCATTTGTACCTAAGAGAGCCTAAGATTAATCACATTCATACAAATTAAATGTTTAATTCAGCTAAATGAGTAAAATTTATGTTCATCCTAAAACTCTCTGTTTTAAGGTTCTGACGAGCTGATAGATCAGAAAGATTCCTGCTCCTTCCATATTTGGAGTTCACTATATTTAATTTTATAAATGAACTGAAAATCCGTTGTGAATTAATACTGTTAAACTTCTTATCATCAATCATTATCTTGGAAATCAGAAAATTTATAGAAAGAAGAAATCTAGTCATACTCTAGAATCTGAATGTAATTGTTGGTATTCTTCTATCTTTTATCAAAATTCTAAGGGAATTGAAAGGATGATAATTTTACATTTGAATTTTCCTTCCCTTAGTAGAGTATTAGTTATATTCTAATTTTAATTATTTGGGAAAGAAAAAAGCTTTATAAATAAGATCTATGGGTAATTTATTTTTGATTCCAGAGGGAATTTAATTAAATGGAGAACTCAATTCCTTCCAAATACAGATGAAATCATACCTATTTCAACAGAAAATAGTTTGGGGACCACCTTCACTTTGATCACTCAAGTACTGGGTTGGCCAAAAAGTTCGTTCGGGTTTTTCCATAACATCTTACAGAGAAGCCCAAACGAACTTTTTGGCCAACCCAATATTTCTTCTTTTCAACTTCAGATGCTTATGCAGCACTTAAGCCATCCTTTTTAAAGATCTTCTTAAATATTTCCAAACTCAAATCCAATCATCTTTTCTCTAGAATCTGAGAAGACATTAGTCTTTTGTACATGCTTACCTGTATCTTCTGTTTATATTCCAAAATGCTAATCGACTTCATTTAAAAGTAGAGAAACATTCTACTTAAGGTACCTACACCTGAAGAGCACAAATAATTATCCATATTTTTGAAATAACTGCTTAAACTTCAAATATATGCTTAAGAAATTGCAATGGTTGATCTGTTAATAAGCAAGTGATTTTTCTCATTCATTACAATGGCCCAAATGTAGAGTGACTCACAACAGACCAGCTATTCTAGTTGTATAATCATTACACTTGAAATACCCAGTATAAAAATAATATATTGTTAAGAACAGGGTCTATGAAGACAAAATCCCTAGGTTCAAGGTACAGCTCCAGGACTCACTAAGATAAATTAAGATTCATTTCATTAATATTGCTAGGAAGAAGAGTTCACATAATATTACTTGGTACAGTCTTGACATATATAAGTATCTATCTATGATTATTTTTGTTGTAGTCATAAAGCCATTTTGCCAATTTTCAAATACAGTAACTCAGGTACAGAGGTAGACAATGTATCCAGTAACGTCTGATTTGTAAACTGTTTCTTTTATTTCCCTATGATAATAGGCAAAGTTTTTAAGCTTTGATAGAAAAAGTGCTGTGTGACAAGAACAATTCTTTTTTTTTAATGTTTGTTTATTTATTTTACTTATTACTCATGCATTTTATACACATCAGTGTATACATGTCAATCCCAATCGCCCAATTCAGCACACCACCACCCCCACCACTTTCCTGCCTTGGTGTCCATACGTTTGTTCTCTACATCTGTGTCTCAATTTCTGCTCTGCAAACCAGTTCATCTGTACAATTTTCTAGGTTCCACATATATCCGTTAATATACGATATTCGTTTTTCTCTTTCTGACTTACTTCACTCTGTATGATAGTCTCTAGATGCATCCATGTCTCTACAAATGACCCAATTTCGTTCCTTTTTATGGCTGAGTAATATTCCATTGTATATATGTACTACATCTTCTTTAGCCATTCGTTTGTCGATGGGCATTTAGATTGCTTCCATGACCTGGCTATTGTAAATAGTGCTGCAATGAACACTGGGGTGCATGTGTCTTTTTGAATTATGGTTTTCCCTGGGTATATGCCCAGTAGTGGGATTGCTGGGTCATATGGTAGTTCTATTTTTAGTTCTTTAAGGAACCTCCATAATGTCCTCCATAGTGGCTGTATCAATTTACATTCCAACCAACAGTGCAAGAGGGTTCTCTTTTCTCCACACCCTCTCCAGCATTTGTTGTTTGGAGATTTTCTGATGATGCCCATTCTAACTGGTGTGATACCTCATTGCAGTTTTGATTTGCTTTTCTCTAATAATTAGTGATGTTGAGTAGCTTTTCATGTGCTTCTTGGCCATCTCTATGTCTTCTTTGGAGAAATGTCTATTTAGGTTTTCTGCCCATTTTTAGATTGAGTAGTTTGTTTTTTTAATATTGAGCTGCATGAGCTGTTTATATATTTTGGAGATTAATCCTTTGTCTGTTGATTCATTTGCAAATATTTTCTCCCATTCTGAGAGTTGTCTTTTCATCTTGTTTATGGTTTCCTTTGCTGTGCAAAAGCATTTAAGTTTCATTAGGTCCCATATGTTTTTGTTTTTATTTCCATTACTCTAGGAGGTGGATCAAAAAAGATCTTGCTGTGATTTATGTCAGAGTGTTCTTCCTATGTTTTCCTCTAAGAGTTTTTTTTTTAAATTTATTTATTTATTGATTGATTTTATTATTTTTGGGTGTGTTGGGTCTTCGTTTCTGTGCGAGGGCTTTCTCTAGTTGTGGGGAGCGGGGGCCACTCTTCATCACGGTGTGCGGGCCTCTCACTGTCATGGCTTCTCTTGTTGTGGAGCACAGGCTCCAGACGCTCAGGCTCAGTAGTTGTGGCTCACGGGCCTAGTTGCTCCGCAGCATGTGGGATCTTCCCACGCCAGGGCTCGAACCCGTGTCCCCCGCATGGCAGGCAGATTCTCAACCACTGCGCCACCAGGGAAGCCCCCTCTAAGAGTTTTATAGTGCTCGGTCTTACATTTAGGTCTCTAATCCATTTTGAGTTTATTTTTGTGTATGGTGTTAGGGAGTGTTCTAACTTCATTCTTTTACATGTAGCTGTCCAGTTTTCCCAGCACCACTTACTGAAGAGACTGTCTTTTCTCCATTGTATATCCTTGCCTCCTTTGTTATAGATCAGTTGACCATAGGTGTGTGGGTTTATCTCTGGGCTTTCTATCCTGTTCCATTGATCTATATTTCTGTTTTCATGCCAGTAGCATACTGTCTTGATTATTGTAGCTTTGTAGTATAGGCTGAAGTCAGGGATCCTGATTCCTCCAGCTCCGTTTTTCTTTCTCAAGATTGCTTTGGCTATTCGGGGTGTTTTGTGTCTCCATACTAATTTCAAGATTTTTTGTTCTAGTTCTGTAAAAAATGCCAGTGGTAGTTTGATAGGGATTGCACTGAATCTGTAGATTGTTTTGGGTAGCATAGTCATTTTCACAATATTGACTCCTCCAACCCAGAACACGGTATATCTCCCCATCTTTTGGATCATTTTTAATTTCTTTCATCACTGTCTTATAATTTTCTGCATACAGGTCTTTTGTCTCCTTATGTAGGTTTGTTCCTAGATATTTATTCTTTTTGTTGCAATGGTAAATGGGAGTGTTTCCTTAATTTCTTGTTCAGATTTTTCATCATTAGTGTATAGGAATGCAAGAGATTTCTGTGCATTAACTTTGTATCCTGCAACTTTACCAAATTCATTGATTAGCTCTAGTAGTTTTCTGGTGGCATCTTTAGGAGCCTCTATGTATAGTATCATGTCATCTGCAAACAGTAACAGTTTTACTCTTTTCCAATTTGTATTCCTTTTATTTCTTTTTCTTCTCTGATTGCCATGGTTAGGAATCCCAAAACTATGCTGAATAATAGTGGCAAGAGTGGACATCCTTGTCTTGTTCCTGATCTTAGAGGAAATGCTTTCAGTTTTTCACCATTGAGAAAGACGTTTGCTGAGGGTTTGTCTTTATGGCCTTTATTATGCTGAGATAGGTTCCCTCTATGCCCACTTTCTAGAGAGTTTTTATCATAAATGGTGTTGAATTTTGTCAGAAGCTTTTTCTGCATCTATTGAGATGATCATATGGTTTTTCTTCTTCAATTTGTTAAAGTGGTGTATCACATTCATTGATTTGCATATACTGAAGAATCCTTGCATCGCTGGGATAAATCCCACTTGATCATGGTGTATGATCCTTTTAATGTGTTGTTGGATTCTGTTTGCTAGTATTTTGTTGAGGATTTTTGCATCTATGTTCATCAGTGATATTGGTCTGGAATTTTCTTTTTTTTTGTAGTATCTTTGCCTGGTTTTGGTATCAGGATGATGGTGGCCTCATAGAATGAGTTTGGGAGTTTTCCTTCCTCTGCAATTTTTTGCAAGAGTCTGAGAAGGATGGGTGTTAGCTCTTCTCTAAATGTTTGATAGAATTCACCTGTGAAACCATCTGGTCCTGGGCTTTTGTTTGTTGGAAGATTTTTAATCACAGTTTCAACTTCATTACTTGTGATTGGTCTGTTCATATTTTCTATTTCTTCCTGGTTCAGTCTTGGAAGGTTATACCTTTCTATGAATTTGTCCATTTGTTCCAGGTTGTCCATTTTATTGGCATAGAGTTGCTTGTAGTAGTCTCTTAGGATGCTTTGTATTTCTGCGCTGTCTGTTGTAACTTCTCCTTTTGCATTTCTAATTTTATTGATTTGAGTTCTCTCCCTCTTTTTCTTGATGAGTCTGGCTAATGGTTTATCAATTTTGTTTATCTTCTCAAAGAACCAGCTTTTAGTTTTATTGATCTTTGCTATTGTTTTCTTTGTTTCTATTTCATTTATCTCTGCTCTGATCTTCATGATTTCTTTCCTTCTGCTAACTTTCGGTTTTGTTTGTTCTTCTTTCTCTAGTTCCTTTAAGTGTAGGGTTAGATTGTTTATTTGAGATTTTTCTTGTTTTTTGAGGTAGGCTTGTATAGCTATAAACTTTCCTCTTAGAACTGCTTTTGCTGCATCCCATAGGTTTTGGATCGTCGTGTTTTCATTATCATTTGTCTCTAGGTATTTTTTGATTTCCTCTTTGATTTCTTCAGTGATCTCTTGGTTATTTAGTAGCGTATTGTTTAGCCTCCATGTGTTTGTGTTTTGTCCATTTTTTTCCCTGTAATTGATTTCTAATCTCATAGCATTTTGGTCAGAAAAGATGCTTGATATGATTTCAGTTTTCTTAAATTTACTGAGGCTTGATTTGTGACCCAAGATGTGATCTATCCTGGAGAATGTTCAAGGCACACTTGTGAAGAAAGTGTAATCTGCTGTTTTTAGATGAAATGTCCTATAAATATCAATTAAATCTAGCTGATCTATTGTGTCATTTAAAGCTTGTGTTTCCTTATTAATTTTCTGTTTGGATGATCTGTCCATTGGTGTAAATGAGGTGTTAAAGTCCCTCACTATTATTGTGTTACTGTCGATTTCCTCTTTTAGAGCTATTAGCAGTTGCATTATGTATGGAGGTGCTCCTATGTTGGGTGCATATGTATTTATAATTGTTATATCTTCTTCTTGGATTGATCCCTTGATCATTACATAGTATCCTTCCTTGTCTCTTGTAACATTCTTTATTTTAAAGTCTATTTTATCTGATATGAATATTGCTACTCCAGCTTTCTTTTGATATCCATTTACATGGAATATCTTTTTCCATCCCCTCACTTTCAGTCTGTATGTGTCCCTAGGTCTGAAGTGGGTCTCTTGTAGACAGCATATATATGGGTCTTGTTTCTGTATCCATTCAGCGAGCCTGTATCTTTTGTTTGGAGCATTTAATCCATTCACATTTAAGGTAATTATCGATATGTATGTTCCTATAACAATTTCCTTAATTGTTTTGGGTTTGTTTTTGTAGGTCCTTTTCTTCTCTTGTGTTTCCCACTTAGAGAACTTCCTTAGCATTTGTTGTAGAGCTGCTTTGGTGGTGCTGAATTCTCTTAGCTTTTGCTTGTCTGTAAAGCTTTTGATTTCTCCATCGAATCTGAATGAGATCCTTGCTGGGTAGAGTAATCTTGGTTGTAGGTTCTTCCCTTTCATTACTTTAAGTATATCATGCCACTCCCTTCTGGCTTGTAGAGTTTCTGCTGAGAAATCAGCTGTTAACCTTATGGGAGTTCCCTTGTATGTTATCTGTCATTTTTCTCTTGCTGCTTTCAATAATTTTTCTTTGTCTTTAATTGTTGCCAATTTGATTACTATGTGTCTTGGTGTGTTTCTCCTTGGGTTTATCCTCTATGGGACTCTCTGCGCTTCCTGGACTTGGGTGGCTATTTCCTTCCCCATGTTAGGGAAGTTTTCAACTATAATCTCTTCAAATATTTTCTCTGGTCCTTTCTCTCTCTCTTCTCCTTCTGGGACCCCTATAATGTGAATGTTGTTGCATTTAATGTTGTCCCAGAGATCTGTTAGGTTGCCTTCATTTCTTTTCATTCTTTTTTCTTTATTCTGTCCCGCCTCAGTGAATTCCACCATTCTGTCTTCCAGGTCACTTATCCGTTCTTCTGCCTCAGTTATTCTCCTATTGATTCCTTGTTGTATAGTTTTCATTTCAGTTATTGTATTGTTCATCTTTGTTTGTTTGTTGTTTAATTCTTCTAGATCTTTGTTAAACATTTCTTGCACCTTCTTGATCTTTGCCTCCATTCTTTTTCCGAGGTCCTGGATCACCTTCACCATCATTATTCTGAATTCTTTTTCTGGAAGATTGCCTATCTCCATTTCATTTAGTTGTTTTTCTGGGGTTTTATTTTGTTCCTTCATCTGGTACATAGCCCTGTGCCTTTTCATCTTGTCAATCTTTCTGTGAATGTGGTTTTTGTTCCACAGGCTGCAGGGCTGTAGTTCTTCTTGCTTTTGCTGTCTGCCCTCTGGTGGATGAGGGTATCTAAGAGGTTTGTGGAAGTTTCCTGATGAGAGGTACTGGTGGTGGGTAGAGCTGGCTGTGGCTCTAGTGGACAGAGCTCAGTAAAACTTTAATCCGCCTGTCTGCTGATGGGTGGGGCTGGGTTCCCTCCCTCTTGGTTGTTTGGCCTGAGGCAACCCAACACTGGAGCCTACCCGGGCTCTTTGGTGGGGCTAATGGCGGACTCTGGAAGGGCTCACGCCAAGGAGTACTTCCCAGAGCTTCTGCTGCCAGTGTCCTTGTCCTTTGGTGAGCCACAGCTGTCCCCCACCTCTGCAGGAGACCCTCCAACAGTAGCAGGTAGGTCTGGTTCTGTCTCCTATGGGGTCACTGCTCCTTCCCCTGGGTCCCGATGCACACACTACTTTGTGTGTGCCCTCCAAGAGTGGAGTCTCTGTTTCCCCCAGTCCTGCTGAAGTCCTGCAATCAAATCCCACTAGCCTTCAAAGTCTGATTCTCTAGGAATTCCTCCTCATGTTGCCAGACCCCCAGGTTGGGAAGCCCGACGTGTGGCTCAGAACCTTCACTCCAGTGGGTGGACTTCTGTGGTATAAGTGTTGTCCAGTTTGTGAGTCACTCACCCAGCAATTATGGGATTTGATTTTATTGTGATTGCGCCACTCCTACCATCTCATTGTGGCTTCTCCTTTGTGTTTTCATGTGGTGTATCTTTTTTGGTGAGTTCCAGTGTCTTCCTGTCGATGACTGTTCAGCAGTTAGTTGTGATTCCAGTGTTCTCGAAAGAGGGAGTGAGTGCATGTCCTTCTACTCCACCATCTTGAACCAATCTCAAGAACAATTCTTAAGAAGGCTATGGATAAATTTTTTATAGAAAGCAAGGGTAGTCAGGCTGAAGAGGCATTAGACTCAGGTTTTAAGGCTTTTATGTATTTTGTTTTAGTAGAATCAATACTCATGAAAACATCCTAATTTTTTTTTCTATTGAACAATAATCAATTGTACCATGTTTCTTTTATTTATTAAGGTATAATTTACATTTGGCAAAATGTACTAAGCTTAACTGCATAGCTCAACTAATATTTGTGTGTGTGTGTGTGTGTGTGTGTGTGTATGTACACTCTACGGAAATCAAGATATAAAACACTTCCTTTCACCTAAACTTCCAATGTGTTCCTTTTTAGTTAAAATCTGCCCCCCAGAGGTAACTTCTATTCTGACTTTTATCATGAGCAATAGGTTTGCCTTTTCTAGAACTTCATATAAATAGATTCACATAGTATATGCCTCTTTGGTTTCTTTTTCTCAAACTAATATATTTGAGATTTATTCAGATCATAGTGTATGACAGCTTGTATATTCTTTTTATTGCTGTTCAGTATTGTATTGTTTGACTAATACAATTTGTTTATTTCTGTTCCTATTTTGGCACACTTGAGTTGTTTTCAGTTTTGCACTACTATGAAAAAAGTTTCTATGACTATTCTTCTATGAATTTTATGCACATACACACTCATGTCTCTTGCATATATACCTAGAAGTGGAATTGCTGGGCCATAAGGAAGGTGTATGTTTTTGAAACTGTCAAATAGCTTTCCAAAAGGGATAGTTTCGTGTTTATATTTACACCAACAATGTATGAGTAGACCAGTTGTTCTACATCCTTGTCAACACTTTGTATTGTCAGTCTTTTCAATTTAAGCATTCTGGTGGGTGTATAAGGGCATACCATTTACTTTGCATTTCCATGACTAATTATGTGGAGCAGTTTCCATATTTTTTTTATCAAAGCACAATAGGATCCACATTATTTTTCTTTTTACTTTTTAAGTAAGCTATTTAAAATGTAGTATGCAGTTAAATTATATACTATATTATAATTACGTTTATATATGATTGATATATATAAATACAGTTGATCCTTGAAGAACACGGGTTTGAATTGTGCAGACCCACTGATACGTGAATTTTTTTCCAATAAATATGTACTACATACAGTACTACACAATCTACAGTTGGTTTAACCCATGATGTGAAACCTCAGACATGAAGGAACCAAGAGAATCAACTATAAGTTATTTATGTATTTTCAACTGCAAGGAAGGTCAGCAACAACTAACACACACATTGTTAAAGGGTCAAGTGCATATTCATTATAATATTAATATATGAATGAATATATGAATATATGAATATATAGTCAAGGACTCAATAAATCTGTGTTATATAAATCAACATAAAAATATGGGAAAAGGGTTGGAATATCTTGGGAGAAAAAAATTAAGTTAAGGGGCTTCCCTGCTGGTGCAGTGGTTGAGAATCTGCCTGCTAATGCAGGGGACACGGGTTCGAGCCGTGGTCTGGGAAGACCCCACATGCCGCGGAGCAACTAGGCCCGTGAGCCACAACTACTGAGCCTGTGCGTCTGGAGCCTGTGCTCCGCAACAAGAGAGGCCGCGATAGTGAGAGGCCCGTGCATCGCGATGAAGAGTGGCCTCCGCTCGCCACAACTAGAGAAAGCCCTCACACAGAAACGAAGACCCAACACAGCCAAAAATAAATAATAAATAAATTAAAAAAAAAAAATTAAGGTAAGGTCCATGAGCTTAATGAGTAGGAAGGGAGGGTTTAAAGCATTCATTAGCTGCAGAATGCCTTTAATTCAAGTTAATCTGAATTTTGCCCTAAACATAGGCAATTAGGAAATGCATTCCTTCATCAAAAATGTTTTATATAGCAATTTAATCTAATTACAAGTGTTTTCATTCGGGTACTTTATTATCAATAAAATTTTCATTAAAAAAGTTTTTTTAAGGGGTTGATTTTTAAGTCTTTAGTTATACAAGGTTTATTTTTGATAAATTTAAAATACTGAATTTAGTTATAAGAGGAGGAAAATACAGTCAAAGCTGAAACCATATGGAAAATGGATTATGTTTTTAGAAAATGAATATTTTAAACATTGAAATACATTATAAAGTGTTCAAAAATTAATTTAAAACAGAATTGTTTCTAAATAGAAGGGTTTTCATGAGATGCAAGCATCTCTGAGTATGATAATACTGGCTTCTATAGATTATGTGCAAACAATCAAAACAATCTATTGTACTGTTTTTCTATCAACAACTGACACATAAACTATTATTTATATACTCATAAATACTTTCAGTCAGATTATTAGTAAAATGAGTTTAAGGATTTTTAAAGGAGTAGTTTTATCAACATATTTAATATGCATTATTAATTTAATATTACTGAGTCATTTAATTAAATTTACATTTTTACTGTAAGTGCAACTATTTAATATCAGATTTAAACATACCCTGAGTGATTAATCTGGCTAGTTTTCTTTGAAGATTGTAGACCTGCATTCTAATGTTGCTTAATAAATTTTCCCTTTTTAGTTTCATTACTAAATCATTTCATTAAAAAATCAAATGTGAATTATACATTAAAAATACTTTTAATTCTAATCTCTGCATTGTCCATTTCTAAAAATAATGTTTGCCATATGTCAAAAGACAGAAATGTGGATTTGCACAATGATGTTTCACTTAGATAAAAATACAGGAAAAATTATTCACAGCTCTTCAAAGCCTTCCCTAACTCCCATTTTTTAAATTAATATAAAGGTTAATTTGAAGTTTAAAACTTCTAGGTATGTATCTACTTAAGAATATATCTCTCTTTCTTCGAATACTGAATCTGACACTTTTTCTAGAACAAATAAGCAATGGATCATATTTGACAAAGAAGTTTGGCTTAGATTAATAACTGAAAATGCAAATAAACATTGGGTGTGTTTCAAACTTGGTGAAATTAATTCTCCTGACTAATGACATAGATAAGAACGAAAAACAATGCATTACATTCTATTAGGATATCTAATAGCCGAAGCAATTTTAGATTAGATTAATTAGAAAAGCATGGGCATCTTAATTATATCACTGTAGAAACAACACAATATCAGCTTACTATTTTCAATCATGACAACAGATCAAATTAGACAGGGTATTTTGTTTCAGAAGATTTACACAAACAGATCATGGCATGAAAGAAGGTTGGGGATGAATTAGATTTTTGCAAAGATTAATTGCAACATTAACTAAACTAAACAAAACCAGTAGGAGGCAAGATCACACGAGTGGGTCTAATCACTTTTGAGTGAATTTAAAGTAGTAATATTTGATGGATTTGATTTTTTTTATAAATTTATTTATTTTATTTACTTATTTTTGGCTGTGTTGGGTCTTTGTTGCTTCGTGTGGGCTTTCTCTAGTTGCAGCAGGGGATACTCTTTGTTGTGGTGCACGGGCTTCTCATTGCAGTGGCTTCTCTTGTTGCAGAGTACAGGCTCTAGGCACGCAGCCTTCAGTAGTTGCAGCACACGGGCTCAGTAGTTGTGGCTCACGGGCTTCAGTAGTTGTGGCTCGCGGGCTCTAGAGTGCAGGCTCAGTGGTTATGACACATAGGCTTAGTTGTTGCATGGCATGTGGGGTCTTCTTGGACCAGGGCTCGAACCTGTGTCCCCTGCACTGGCAGGTGATTCTTAACCACTGCCCCACCAGGGAAGCCCGGATTTGATTTTAAAAACATCTGTCACCTGTACTTTCCCAGAGTTACTCCTGCTGCTTCATTGCCTCTACCTAGAGAAGCCACTGGGGGTTCAACAATGAAACTCAAGACATGATTAGACCAGCGAAAATGTCATTGACTCTGAAAGCCAATAGGGTAGATGATTTCAACTGAGTTAGCCTATAGGTGAAGCATATTGGGAAGTTAAAACTTTTAATGCTGGGTGTTCAGTTCAGATCATAAAATATATGCCTGCTTTTTAAAATTTACATATGATCTAACCAGAAACTTTAAATAACCTAACCTAACCTAACTAACCCTAACTAAAATAAATGCCAAAACCTAACTAAAGGCCAAGAAATTTTATCTTCTTACTAATAAATTTGAAGAACAGACTTACTCCACCACCCAAGACCTACACAATGGAGAAGTGTTCATAGGTATAAGTACCTAACATATGGTCCAAAAAGAAGTCATCTAATTGTAAGGTCTGAATTCAGAGTTTTTTATTATAATAATTATTATTTTTTTATACTGACTTTCTCTCTTATTTGCTTTTTTAAATCTGGAACCACTATTTCCCTAACCACACAATCAACATAATGGATAGACCGTTTCAACGTCTTATGGACACCATTGCATATATAGCCAGTCCCAAGCCTTCAATGGTAATAATGGGGACATTTTAATATAGTGACCAAGGATTCTGGACTTTGAGGAATATCCCTGTTTTTTATTACATCATAACTGTCTTTTATTTAAAACAATGAGTTTAAAGAATCACAGACTAATAATAAAATATATATATTTATAGAATATCATTTAGCTTCTTGTTTTGTTTTGTTTTTTTCAGGCTGAGTTCTAAATAAATAAAAAAGACATTATGCTCTGGTATTTGGGCTCAGAAATACAATCAGTTAAGATAGAGATAATTCCTCCTAGCACCCACAAATAATGTGAGCTGATAGAAACCCAGAGTGGCAAGGGGATTATTAATGAGGGCTATAATATTCTACTCCCATTATCCTAACTTACATGTTCTGATATAATCCTTTCAGGTCTGTTGCAACTCCTTCTTTAATGTAAGGGTTTGAGGGTTATAAATGTGGGGTATCTGTTCTAATATACAGCACTTATTACTGTCATTACTTCTGGCATTATTGATGTACGTAGAGACTCATTTGTAACCTGTTCATTTAAGAATCACCAGTGTTATTTGGTATTTCTTTTACTTGCTGCCTATATTAAAGTTAGTACTGTTTCTTCAGTACTTAATAATGTTTATTGAGAAATTTCTTCTAAATTTATACTCTACAATTTTTGTTAATAATAGCTGTGAAGTACACTATTTTCATCCATCTGTTTACAAATATTTATTGAGTAATGATGGCATATTCCGGAAACATGGACAATGCTAGTGAAATGGTTAACTTAGAAAAATATTACATAGGTTTAAAATATTTTACTTATGCAATAAGTTTATTAACAATTTAAGTTATACGGATATTTTTCATATCCTGAGAATTCACTTATAACTAAATTAAAGTTGTGTATTGCAAGTACTCATTAGATTGAACAGGAAAGACTTCTACTTATTCTCTCCATAGAATATATTCTCTTTGGAAAACAGATAAATACTACCAGACAGAAGCATATCCTGGAGCAATGGAAATGGTTAAAGGTTTGAGTTTCCAAACCACTTTTCGGGAAGCAAATTAAGTAGAAATTACTGATATATCAACAGAAGTGTAATTAAGCAGAATAGATACTAATGAACAATGGTAAAAATTGTTCATGAGTCAGCAGAATACCTAAGCTAAGCAAAGGGCTAGATATCAATAAACATGAAAGTGTGATTTAAGTCAGTTGAATGTGATGGATTCACAGAATAACCTTAAACAGGGAATTCAAAGCATATTGCAAAAAAGTTAATATTTATTATGCTTTATTTTTAGGTGAGGACTCAACATTTCTGCATATGTGACTCAGAGGCATTTTAAAATAACATTATGCACAAATTCTGGTGCTACTTCATATTTTCAATCTTGGAATAGTAAAATCACTCTCATCTTTACATAATATATCTTTAGGTGAACTTGGTTCAAGTAATTATTTAATGGTCTCAGCCTGAGCTTCCAGAATTGGGGGCTTACTGGTCAAAATCACCAGCATCTGAATTAGCAAAAAGAAGGCTTCTAGATCAGAAAACTGAAATGGGAATGGCTTTAAATAAGTCATGAACTCCCCAGTTCGTCATGGTCTCTGACATTCACTATTATATAACACTGGGCCTTTTATGTTAATCTTCATGTTGATTTCCTGGTTCTGTAGACATTTAAGTTTGTAACTTCTAGGCTTACATTTTGCTATATTGAGAACAAATAATTACTGTATTTCTAATATATATAAAATGTTTATATTATGTAAAATTTAATTTTATATTTATTTATAAATATATATAATTTATTTATAATATTTTATATATTTTATTTATGATCTCATATCTATAATATACTTATATATTCACAAAAGATAATGGGGGGTTAGTTTCTATTCTCAAGCTTCTAACTTGCCTCTGACTCTCAGCATATTTTAGTTAAAAATTAATAGTTGATCTTGATTCCAAATTAGGTTTCTTTCTCTTATAAACACAGTTGCTACCTCAGCTCTTATTTAGTTCCAGACAATATATTTTGATGGATTTTTTCTATAAGTTTTCTTTTTTTGCCAAGTAATAGGGCTCTCCATAGAGTTGGCAGTTCAAAGGAAACTAATTCTATTTGGAGTTTGATTGCTCATTTAATTGGCCTGACACCCATGTCCAAACTTACCATAAATTTATTACAAAATTTATCATTGTCAACTTGGGTTTCCCTATATGTAACCACATCGCCCTTAAGTTATCATAGCCGTTATAATTCAGCCTCAGTGCTTTTCCAACAACGGCTAGAAAGTTAAATTACATAATGCCAGATGCAATTAATTTTGTCCTATGTTAGAAGCCTGGAATACATATAAACAATTTAATCAGTTGCTTCACTTCAGCTAAGGATATTTTTATTGTTTTTGTTGTTTTTATAGCTCTTTGGCATTCCTACAATCCCATCTATTATTTGCTTCAAATCAGCCTATGGTGATTACATTTCAGTTAATGCACCATTTCTGATGATATATCACATGCAGAAAAGCAATCTCTTTGGAATCCATGGTCATTATCATTTGTAGGAAAAGGAGGTTGCAAAACATCATGACCTTGTCATGCCCTGTTGGAAGTGGATCAGCTGCCAGATATTTATTGACAAGACTCAAGACTTAAGTGCTCTATACACTAGAACTGACAAGGTCAGAGCAGCTTACAGGTAATAATGAAGCTAATTCAAATAGCTGTGCTTACATGACGGTTTGACATCAGTTTGTGCTTCCTGCCTGGCTGATATAAATGACCAACCTCTATGAAAGTCAAAACTAACAATGTACCATGGCATACTTTATCAAACTATTATCAATATCATAGGTTTCGCATTCATCTGGGATTCCTGAATTCTGCATCTCTATGTTGGTGGTAAATATGCATATTTACCCTTAAGTTTATGCTTTCTTTTGGAATATTTTTATCATAAAAATGTATCTCCAGCAATATCATCAAGATGGCGACATAGGTCATTCCCTATTTCAGTCTCCTTCACAAGAAAACCAACTAGCAACTTTCCATAGACAAGACACCATTATGAAAAATCCCAGAACCCAGTGGTAAGGCTGAACCACTCCTCACTGTGGACCACAGAGACTGAGAAGGATCATATTAGAAGGTAAGAGAAGCAGCTACACTCTGACTGCATCATCCCTCCCCCAGGCTGGCGCAATGTCATATACAAAGAGCCCTTCTGGGCCTATGGCTTCTCCAGTTCTCCAGTTGAAAGAAGAGAGCCCAAGGTGGATATCCAATTCCCTAGCATTGCAGGACACTTCCTGGGAAGCCTAGTTGGGTCTAACCTCAAGTGGATCACTGGAGGAGTCTAGAGGGCTCAAGGACTGAGTGTCAGGAGGAGATCAGAAGGAGGCTGGGGCTTAAAGCAACCAGCACTTGGATCTTGGCCGACTGCATTCCTGCTTTGCATAAGCATCTGAGCTGAAACTCAGCCAGTGAATATGCATATTTGCAGAGCTGAGCCTTATCTGGCCAGGGAGCTCAGTTGGCAGTTCTGCCTAATTTGGATTCCCAGCCAATGAGATGTGTTCTACATCCATGCCTGGGCAGGAGAGCAAATTCCATCCTCTCCTAACTGCTCAGTATAGCTTCTGGTAACCCACAACCAAGAAGACTGCACAGAGAACATTGGCAGCCATGGAGCCCATCCCACACCTGCCTTGGGCAGGGAGCCGAGCCAGCAGCCCTGCCTACTATTTAGTATAGCCTCAGGCCCTGAGTAACCAGGAAGCGTGATGAGAGACCCCGGGCAGCCTAGGAGCCCAGCCTACAGTCTAGCTCTGCATCAGAGCGCAGCCCAATTGCAGAATGTAGCCATGACCTTGCCCAGACACGGAGCCCTTTCAGTGACTCCTCCCAGCTACAGAGTATAGCCTGAAGCCCTGCCTGACAAGGGAGTCCTGACAGCATCTCTGCCTGACCCCAGAGCACAATCTTTGGCCCCATCCAACTGCAGGCTACAGCTGAAGGCCTCTCCTGAAAAGAGAGCCTGGCCAGTGACCTTGCCCAGTAGCAGAGCACAGCCAGAGGCCTACCCAATCATGATGTCCAGCCTGTGGCCCTGCTTACTTTGAGCACAGCCTACGGCCCCGCCTGAACACAGAGCACAGCCTGAGGCCCCATCAGACCAAAAAGCCCTGTCTGTGGGATCACCTGAACATGGAACGCAACCAGAGGTACTGTCCTATTGGAGAGCACAGCCTGAGACCCACCCAACTAAGAGCAATTGTGGAGTCCAGCCTATAGCCCTGCTCAACCAGGGAGTTCAACAAGTGGCACCACACTGCCAGGGAACACAGCCATGACCTCACCTGATGGGAGGTGATTGCAGAGCCCAATGCAACAGCAAATTAAAAAATCCAATTAAAAAATAGGCAAAGAACCTGAACAGACACTTTTCCAGAGAAGATATTCCAATGGCCAACAGGTTTATGGAAAGGGGCTCAACATCACTAACCATCAGGGGAATGCAAATCAAAAGCACAGTGAGGTATAACCTCACTGTTATACAGGCATACCTGTTGGAATGGCTATTATCAAAAAGAGAAAAGATAACAAGTGTTGATGAGATGTGAAGAAAAGGGAACCTTTGTACACTGTTGATGGGAATGCAAGTTGGTAGAGCCACCATGGAAAATCGTATGGAGGTTCCTCACAAAATTAAAAATAGAACTACCTTATGATCCAACAATTCTACTTCTGGAAGTATATCCAAAGAAAATGAAATCACTATCTCGAAGAGGTACCTGTACCCCCATATGCACTGTAGCATTATTTACAATAACCAAGATGCAAAAACAACCTAAGTGTCCACCGATGGATGAATGGATAAAGAAAATGTTATATATATATATATATATATATATATATATATATATATATATATATATATATATATATAGTTCAGCCATATAAAAGAAGGAAACCCTGTCATTTGTGACAACATGGATGAACGTTGAGGGCATTATTCTAAATGAAATAAGCCAGACAGAGAAAGACATATACTGTATGATCTTATTTATGTGGATTCTAAGAAAACAAACAAACTGAGATACAGAGAGCATTCTGGTGGTTGATGGGGGTGGGGGTAAGGGGGACAGTGGTAATGGGTGAAGGTGGTCAAAGGGCACAAACTTCCAGTTTTAAGACGTATACCATTTAGAGATGTAGTGTACCACATGGTGACTATAGTTAACAATACTGTACTGTATATTTGAAAGTTGCTAATAAAGTAAATCTTAAAAGATCTCACCACCAAAAAAATAAATAAATTAAGATTGTAACTATGTCAGGTGGATGGATGTGTTAACAACCTAATTGTGGTGATCATTTGCAATATATACATATATCAAATCATTACACTGTCTACCTTAAATTTACATAATGTTATATGTAAATTATATCTTAAAGCTGGCAGAAAAGAAAAATAATTTTTTTAAATGTGTATCCAAAGTCATTTCTCTTTTGCTGATTCTTCCATTTTGCCATCATTTTTCATCTTCCTAGATTGAATTTTCAATGGTTAAAATATATACTCTTGCCTTATACTTAGCATTAACCCAGAAGACAGGGACTGATTTGAGATGACCATTGCCATGCCTAAGAATTAATTAATCAATCTATACAGAAGACACCCGATTGGGCACTTTTTTAAAAAGGTTTTTTGATGTGGACAATTTTTAAAGTCTTTATTGAATTTGTTACAACATTGCTTCTGTTTTATGTTTTGGTTTTTTGGTCACGATGCATGTGGGATCTTAGCTCCCCGGTCAGGGATCTAACCCACACCCCCAACATTGGAAGGCGAAGTCCTAATCACTGGATCGCCATGGAAGTCCCTGATTGGACACTTTAAATCTGGTTCATACCATTTACAAATCTCACTTTGGAAAGTTGTGAAGACAATTCCACTTGTATATCATGAGATACACAACCAGTTTTGATTTTTGTTGCTCTTTGTATCAGTAAAAGTATTTGGATATCCACATAAGAATACAAAGAAAATGAGCATAAAAATTGCTATGACTATTATTTTTACATAATGACTGAAGAATATATACACGTAGACTAAAAAAAATGCCAAAACTACAACCACAGAGCTAAAAGCTTATCTGAGGGCTCTTCCCCATTTTCATCATTGCCTCGCCCAGTATACTACTCTTTCTTAATGAACTGCTACTACCAAGAAAGATGCTGTGGGAATTCCATCAATCCATTTATAAGTTTCAATACTGAAGGTACACTGGGCTTTGTTAATGAGGATAGACCTTGAAGAAATGATAAGTGAAGCAAAGGTATGACACATTACACGCATATTAATATCCATCACATCCAAATGGTGATTGGGGTGGACCACCAGAAAGAAATTATAACGCATAGCAAATAAAGATTCTTTATAAGTAGACAGATTTCAAATGACAGACTTTGTCATTCATAATCTTCCCCGTTTTGGACCATCACCATAAATTGGAGCCTGAGACCCAATGTCTACGAAAAGCACAGAAATAGGGATAGAAAGTCATAGGGGAGGCCACTCTCTTCTTTATCTTTCTGAGAAAACAAAGAACAGTATGTGTCACCTCCAAGTGCATTATAGCTTTCTTGATTAATCACATCTAGAACGTACGGACACAACCAAGCGGTCATAAAGAGGGCATACAGGAGATGAGACAGAGGTAGCATCTGACCTATTTTATTATGTCTGGGTAGTTCCACCCAAACCTCTCTCTCCTCAAATCCCCACAAGCTCCACCACTGACCCCAGGGTCATATTACTGGGTTCGATGTGTATTACAGATCCAAAAGGAAGGGATCTCTTAGTTTAACAGCATTTTCAATCATGTATTGAATGGTTTGCCTTCAATAATCCATTATTTAATTAAATAATAATGATTTTTCCAGCATTTTAATTAGTTATCTAAGGTCTGCCCATCAAAAAGCCAAGTTGCTAAGGAAACAGGAGAGGACGATGCAGTGGGAAACATATCACGTCACCTTCTACCCCTGCATCCTTGACAGCATTCCTTATACTCAGTCTAGTCACAATCCCATTATTTAGCTTTGTTTTCAGCACATACTAACTTGCTTTTCCCTAAACCTATGTACCCTTAGCTCCTACAAAACACAAGATATGACCTAAGGGCAGAGTTTCCTTTGTCAAGAGGACTTGACAGGCAGCCTCCTTATACGCTGGTGGCATATAAAGAAATAAACACAAAGGAAATGTGACCAGTTCCATTCTTAGCTTTTATAAAGACTATGTGCTGATGCAGCTCCTCAATGGAGAGTCATTCAGTCTTGCCTGTAAATATATCAGGTGCAAATCTGTCCTTCTGTCCTCCCAACCTCTTCCATTTGTCTTTTCAAGGCTAATGCTGCTTCAAAAACAAGTGCTTTTTAAACATCTGTCATGTGCTTATCATCAAAGTTCTGAGAAAAAACAAACAAAAAGAGATGTAATTAAAGGACTAATGAGCAGACTTGTGGTGCTTAATCAGAAATGAGTTGATTTTGAATCTCACCAAGAGCCAAAAGTAATCATTGGTCTATTGTGAATTACTTGCTCATCCATGATGTTCCTGGTCACTTTGCCTATGACAAGCAAAAGCAGTATAGCACTGCCAACTTAACTACAAAAAAAGACAAGGTGGGTAATCTAAAGAGGAAATCCATAATTCTTCCATTGTCAAATGAATGTGTAGCAAAAATATTTTATTTTACAATGTAATATTTCATGATGATGATGATGATGATGATGATGATGATGATGATGATGATGATGATAATGATGACTTCTTTTCCCCTCAGAGAAGACAATATTGTTTGGGCTAGTCTATATGTGGTAGCTCTTATTCATGTTGCCCTGAAAACACCTTGTTATATTCTATAATACAGGAAGATTAAGCATGTGAACAGTATCAAAATGTGCATGAGCTGGGAAACCAAAGGATATTTACACATGGCTAGAGGAACAGTATTAGCTGTGTCATTAGATAGTTCTGCCAACTCTAGACAGTAAACATTGACAATAAAATTATTGCATCTCAGAAAAATCTACTGATCTGCTTATGTGGTTTATAACACCATGAAAATAAAGAAAATATATTTTTAAATTGTGTTTCTCATGGGGTAAAGGCTATCCATGTATTTTTTATGATTATAGTAATTTTCTCAGATTATGATACACAGTTGTTGGACAATACAGGTTAATGAAATTACAGGAAAAAAAAATCTGAAACAGCTGCATAAAGTGACCAGGATGAGTTTCTCATCATGTGGTCACACTCATGGACAATCCCAAGAAAAAATAACTAAAGAAAAATTAAGATTAAAGGAGGAATCTCCCCAGATCTCAGCCAGTTAAAACTCATTAAGTCTGAGTGATGGTATATTGCACCTCATTGCTTTTGCCTAAGAAAAAAAAAGACAATAAGAAACAAAATATAACAAAAACAAGTGTATGACTTATTTTAAATAACCTAGAGAACGTTATCATTGTAACATAATCAAACAAGAAATAGTCTCTTGCAGGTTAGAGACAGTATTGAAACTTTTCAGAAAGGTCACCCAAGAGAAAAGGGTTATATTTCAAATGAAAAGTGTGATTCATTGTTCTCATAAATTCTTATTCAATCATGCAAAATCTGGGACCCAGAAGGGAAAAGTCTTGAGAAGGTTATGAACTATTTTACTCTTATCCATCCTAGGAGAACACTTGGTCATGATAAGTAAGTCATAAGAAAGATGGTGGCATCTTGTTCCCTGAAAAATCTGTAATTGGAGAACTGACAACTCCTTTATATTCATAAAGGTCAGAACTAGATGTAAAGCACTGTTTTCAAACCTTCTGTGAACTCTCCAATAAAAAAGGGTGTGATTTAACCTTGTTCAAGGGCCCTCTCTTGTAGTCTAGTTCAACTTATACAATATCCAAAGTTGTAAAAATCCCGGGGGTGAAAGAGTGGACAATCAGGCAAGTGTGAACCAGTGGTAGGCTGATAAATATTATCAACTCTCCTGTTTGGAGGCTGGAGTGGTGAAAGCCCTCACTGGTAGCATTTGTCAATTTCCTTGGTTACCCAATTTTCACCTATGATTGATTTCAAGCTACTGACTTGATGGAACATTGAGTTGGGATGAGAGGTAGAGTAATACATCTTATATTGGTTGTCTATCACAGAGATTCAATAGATGTAAATAACCTCAAGAACAAAGGTACTAGCACAATGTGGTAAAAATAATTAGGAACTTATGAATTATAAGTATTTATTATCTTGATTTTAATATAATTCAAGTGCAAGTTTATGTAATTTAACTTTAATAATGGCTGTGTTTAACTACCGGCTTGCAAAAATCCTGAAAATTTACCAGTCAGCTTTTACAAGCTGTTATCAGCTGGCTGTAACACATTACTGGCTCTGACTGAGTACCTGTCCCTAAGATGTCAGCCTGGTGGTCTTGATGTTAAAATAAATTCAGGCAGCTTATCCCCAACAAGGTGAGTGTTCTGACCCTCAGCGTTAAAAGAGAACAGTTCCTAGTTCCTAGACTCTCCATGGAGACTCTGATAAAAACTATAGAACTTTGCCCTAAGAAAGCTGTACATATGAAAATACTTATCCAATTTTACTTATATTTTCAGAGAGTTGTTGCCTGCCCCCTTCCCACTCTCATAGCCATGTTTTATTGAGTTGAGAAGGGAGAAAGGTAGACTAAGGAAGGCTCCCCAAGGGACACTGCTGTATGACCTTGTACAACTGATGTCCACTCAGTTGACTTTTTAAATATATCTGACCTAGAAATAAGAAACTGGTCAACTCATTTGGGTGCGGAATTAGTTTCCTAGGGCTGCCATTACAAAGTACCACAAACTAGTGGTTTAACACAATAGAAATTTATTTCTCACAGTTCAAGAGGCAAGAAGTCTTAAATCAAGGTGTTGGCAGAGCCATGCTCCTTCTGAGACTCTAGGAAGAATCCTTCCTTGCTTTGTCCTAGCTTCCAGGGGTGGCCGCTGATCCTTGGCTTTCCTTGGCTTATAGCTTCATCACTCCAATCTCTGCCTCTGTCATCACATGGCATACTTTGTGTGTGTGTGTGTGTGTGTGTGTGTGTGTGTGTGTGTGTGTGTCCTCTTATACAGATGCTAGTTATGTTGGATTAAGAGCCCACCCTACTGCAGCATGACCTCATCTTAACTAATTACATCTGCAAGGATCCCTTTTCTGAACAAGGTCACATTCTAGAGTACTGAGGGTTAGGACTTCAACATATCTTTTTTTGGGGTGACAATTTAACCCTTAAACAGGTGTTAAGTTAATCACTTAATAAATTATGAATCATAATTATTGGTCCTGAGTTTGAGGTCTTTCTCCCCAAAATAATTGTTTGGTCAATGTTTAACAGAGAAAGAAGCTGAATCACTGACAGCAGAAAAAAATTGATATATTTCACCTAGTGTATCAATAGACGAGCCTAGAATTTTGTCAGACATAAAGGTAAGGTTCTTTCTAAAGCTCATGTTCCCTTTCTTCCTCACTGAAGCCGCTTCTCAGGCTTCACTTGAAGCCTATTCTGTGTAGGTTCCTTTAAAAAATTCACTGTTTCTCAGGTACATTTTAATATTTTTTGAGCCTGTGCTGTTGGTTTATAGTTAGAACCACGCTGTTTTCGAACATGAGATAAACACACACACACACACACAAATATTGTTGCTCCAAAAAAAAGCAAACAGGTTTTTTGAAATAAATCAATTAATCTCTAGGGCTTTCACTGAACAAATCAGAATGGGCTTGAAAAATCAGACCAATTGCATTCATTCTCTTCACACTTCACAACTATTGAATGCCCACTACATGCAAAGCCCCCAAATATAGTTGAGTCCAATTATTTGAAAGGCAGATGTCTGAAAATTTCACATGATTTCTTCTCTAACCCCTTTTAGTCCATGATGCTGAAATCTGATATGATATTGTCTTCTCAGTTACACTTTATTACAGTTAGTGTTTGTTTCTTGACCAAAATTTAATCCTTAATTCAGTGTTCTATCTCCAGACAGCCGTCCTTAAAAATAAATAAATAAATAAATAGAACATTTTAGAGCTACGTTAGTTCAGTAAAAGCTATCCTAGGGAAAGACAAGGTATACACCTGAGATATTTTAAAGTGAAGCATGGATCATCGCTGACAGTCAAGGATGGAAATGTGACAGGTAGTCAAGGTTCATAAAAAGTTTCACAAAACTTTCTCAAATGTTCTTCATGAGAACGACTGAACCTCAATTATTCTCTTCTGCTTGCAATTCCCACCCCAAAGCAAGAATATGTTGCACCAGAGTCCTGAAAGGTGATCCCTGGCTTTAACGGAATGAGTTTGGGGCCTGAGCTAAATATCGAACAAGGAAGTCCATTTCATTTTCCAATAGGTCTATTGAGAGAAAGCTGCTTACCACTCTGAACTCAAATCTGCCTCCACGGTACCTTCATGCATCTGAAATTCTATCCTTGTGCAACACAAACTCTGATCCTATTTTCCATGTTAGCATACCCACTGTTTCTCAGTTCAGCTGTGTTCAGTGGTTTGTTACCAGCAGTCTTCCATGTACCAAGTACTACCCCAGATGATGAGGATGTAGAGATCAGGTGAAGAGAATCTCTTTTAAGGATCTCAGCCTAATGCAGTTACAGCCAATAGATATTTCTAAGATGATAAAAATATTCTATACCCACACTGTCCAATATGGTAGCCACTAACCAAGTGTGGCCATTGAACATATGAAATATGATAGGGAAACTGAAAAACTGAATTTTTAATTTTATTTAATTGTATTTTATTTAAATTGCCACATATGGCAATGGGCAATGTATTGGACAATGCAAGTCTGGTGGAATAGACAGGCCTATACATTGATAAATATAACAATAAACATATTGTTTATGACAGTGCCCAGCAGAAAAGGGCTGAAATGAGAGACCAGGTGATGGCTGAGTTAGAGTTACCCTGAGGAGGTGATGCCTGAGCTGGGTCTTGGTGTTGAAATTAGCCAGGTGACAAAGGGGAGAAAAAGCTTCAGGAAAAAAAGTCACAAAATCACACAGGCATGAATGAACCTAATGAGAACAAAGAATTCAAATACCAGTTTGAACACAAAATCTGGCTGTGAGGTACTGAGTAGAAACTCCATTTTCCTCATGACCTTCATAAAATTAGTTTTCAAGGCATAATCTATACATAATTTATCTTGGCCTGTTGAAAAAATCGTGAGAATGTTTCTTTCCTTATTTGAATACTATACTTCAAAATGTGCATCTGAAATTCAAATTGGCATTCATGGCAGAAAAATGGCTCCATTTAAGTTTACATTTAATTTAAAGAATTCTATAAATTCTCAGTGTAACTGCTAATAAGTCAAGCCTCTCCGATAGTAATTGGAAAATGTGAGTTCTGAACTAAGATGTAGAATTTTATGTGCCTATTGCAGTTTATCTAGATAATAAAAACATATTTAGCCTTCTAAGATTTTTTTTTTTTTTTTAATGTTGAGTAAGTCTTCTTTGGGCAAACTCTTCTACCCAACATATTTGGAAGTAAGAAAACCTGTCTACATCATTGTTGAAGGACAAAATTCGAATGAGGATGGGAAAGGGATGGCACCCTGCTGAGAGCCATCAGAGATGGGTTCCAGGTGAAGATCAAGGTGAGTCATCAAGACTGAGACATTCCTGGACAACATTTTCAAGGTACACAGATTTGATCTGTACCTTCCTCATTCACTCAATGAACACATTGTGTATTTGTTTTAGTTTAACACAGCAAATAGTTTTCTAATGTTTCTGGTTTGGTTTGGCTTTTGCTTATTTTTTAACTAGGCACTGGGGATATAAAAGCATAAAGACGAGACTTAGCTCATCTTCTGAAGAGACTAAGAGACTGGTGTACATGGATAAATTGACACCCCCATTAATAGCTGAATTCTGTGTATCTTCATCAAAAATGACTGTCTACAAAAATGTTGAAAGCTTGGAACATCAGGAGCCAAATTATATTTCAGAAGGGTGGGCAGAGAGACACAGAGTGTGTGTGTGTGTGTTTCTCACTTCAGAGAATATCAAGAAAAAGGTGATTTTGTTTGAGAAGAGAAAATAAATAAGTGAAGAGTGTGGCAGGTCGTGATGAGGTAGGGCTTACCTTTTCAAAACAGAAAACTATTGCAAGATTTGGTTTTAATTCCTAAATATTTGACTCTGATAATATTTAATGCATTTATATATGGTTCTCTTAGTAATCATTAGTGTCTGCAACATGAAGTTACATGAAGATCTCAAGAAAAAAATATTTAGGATTCAGAATTTATGAAATTCAAAATAAACTATCATTTAAGAATACTGCTTGCATACAATTTCTCAAAAAATATTTAATGAACATGAAGCTAAGATGTGTTGATAAATATATCCAAGAACAGTCACCTAAACTATTGTCATCCCTGAAATCAAAATGTAAACCCCAAAAGATTCATGGAGCTTTTCCTTAGACATGTAATTTATGGCAATTACTGTTAGAGTCATTCTTTTAAACAACAATATGACTGAAACAATCCAATTATTATACAGAATATACTGCCTTAAAGTACAGATTTAAAACACCGAGGTTTGAATGGAATATGGTGTGGTATATGCATTTTGTGATTTTATGCTGTTATCCATGCCTATGGAGGAGTAAAATGTGCTCCCTTAACAATACAATCTTCCGACTATTCCCTTGCTCCAGCTTCCATCTGACATGGGGGGAAATGTGGAAACACTTTTGGGTAGTGCCAAAGATAATCAAAGCCAGACACTAGTTAAAGTGGACGGGCTCTGCGCAGTAGTAACTACTGAAATAGGAAAAAAAAAGTCCAGCATGAACTGAACTCAACTTCTCCCAAACAAAAGACAGACTTTTAAAAGGCTGGGGTATGTGAGGGAAAAGGCACTGAAGGGCAAAGGGGAGGATTTGGTCCATGTAGCTAAGTCATTTGGGTTGGTGAACTGATCAAAGTTAAGCTCCTACCTTGCCACAGAGACTAGGAGACAGGGATCCTCTCTTCAGGTGTTAACTGGGACAAACAATATTTTTGTGTGGCATCTGTGAGCTTTCCCGGCAGAAACTTAAGGAGGTTGGAGTAGCCATACTAGGGTCTCATTCTTGAGCTGTTAAAAAAAAACTATGCTAGTATTTGTTAAAGGCTCTTAGTGTAGGAATTTGGATGGGTTTGTTAGGTGCCGAGTGTTCTTCTGCAGTTCTCAGTGGAAGGAATATGGCAGCATGGGAGGTGTAGCATGGCTTAAGTAGTGGACATACATTCTGCAGAAGCTGATCAGTCTCCACAGAAAAGGGATTCAGACCTCTTGGTCAGAGAACCTGGGCTCTGCTTGCCCAAGTCTTCTGACCTTTACAAGGTGGCAAAGAGAGGGAATCGGGGTAGGGGTGGTTGAATGGCAAAGAAAATATTCATTGAACAACACAAGCACTGTTTTGGGAACTCTTCAAAAAATATTTCTTCTTAACAATCATGCAAAGTAGATATTACTTGCAACATTTTATGACAGAGGAAATGGAAATGTTTCAAAGTTAAATTACTTCTCAAGACTAAGCTATTAGTAAGTTGAGTCGGGACAAAAGTCAGGTCCAAGTTTACTACCTCTTGCTGCTTACTCTAAACCTCTTATCTTGACCATTGTTTAACAAAAAGGGCTGACCATGTTTCACAAAAGACCGAGGACCATACCAAGGACCATATATTCACTTAAAGTAATCTGGGTTCATATTAGATGCTGAGCACCCAACAATTGACAACTGAGGTGTTTGTCTTCTTAAATATTAGTTTCACAGATAGCTAATTAAATTCATATTAATTTAGTTGCTGCTTAAAAGGCACCTAGCTTTGAGAAGTTTAATGTCTTAAAATGTTATTGGCTTGTTTAAAATGCAATCAGGAACCATGTTCAGTAAAGAAATAAACACTTTCATTGAGAAAATTTATTATTATTTGCTGGTGTTGTAACTATTAATAAATGGCAAGTTGTGGGACAAAAAAAAAAAAAAAACCCTCAAAACATCTTTCAACCATGTTCGCACTCTCACAGAAGGTAACTAATTTTGTATGGATGTTAAAAAAATAAATAAAACTGCATGGAGCAATCAGATTTGTTAGATTTGTTTGCAATGCGAAATCTGATCCACTGAAACCTTTCTTAAAATAAATGTGGTATCCAAGTCACCAGAAGTATTTTGGTTCTTAAATTATAGAATAGTCAAAAAGGTTTTTAATTAACACATTTGACTAGAATTATCTTTCTAACTAAATTTAATTTCCATTCTGTAAAGAAAAAGCTATATCCGTCACCAATTTTATATTAATTGCCCCTAAGGTAATGCCTACATAATACACTGAAACATTCAAATTTGAGTATCAGGAGTTCATTCTCACTAGAAAGTTAAGCATAAAATGCAATCATAGTTGCTTAGGATACTTCAATTTTCTTAATGTATGAATTATTTTGTTCCTTCCTTGTTTTAAAAATAAAAGAAGAGGACATTCTTTTCTCAGTGGAAGCAAGTAATTGAAATAAAAATTGCTTCTTTCTCCTCCCATTCTCTCACATTCCTGAATTGGTGGAAATTTTGAGAATGATTTGCCAAGAATCTACTACTTTATTCACTTCTCTCAAAGATGGTCTTAAAAAAGAATATTCCGTCAAATCAAAGTGGTAAGAAGAGAAAGCAATGAAACTCAAAGGATCAAGATGGTTACATTTTATAGCAAATCTGATAGGCAATGTTAATTTTAGCATTTTTTAAGAGATTTAAACAGTATGCCTATTCCTGATACATACTGGTTACTCTTACCTAGGTTGAGATTTCTTTTTTGTTAACATTACTGAGCTGAATAGTTTGTCAGTGTGGTCAACTCTCAACTTGGCCATCTGTGTGATAAAACATTTTTCATGTTGCAATTCCTGACCATTCAAAGAAAAATGAGCTAAGGTATTTTAAAAATTGGACTTGTTTCATGGAAAACTCCTCATTAATCTTAATTCAAACATGACACAGAGTGAAAGAAATATCCCACTGACAGGTAGCAAGGAAAAATCACAGGGAATTCTCAGAATTTATAAAAATGGGAACTACCAGTTACTTATTTATACAAGATAGGAATTTTAATTCAACAGAAATATATACCCAGTAAAATGGCACCATGTTCCTCAATCCATATTATTTCTCACATACCCTAAGAACTCACCTAATCCATCTTTTTACCTCTGTCCAACCGGAAACATGCCAAATCATAGCATTTTCCATCCCAAATTCTTTTGACAATATAGTCATTCATGTCAAGACTCATTACTACATGAAGCAGTAATAAAACCTTAGTCTCCCACTTAAATTTGATGGTAAAGAGACATTATATTTAGACTAGAGGTGGTCATTTTTGTTGAGAAAGGGAATACCCTCATTCTATTTTATACAGGAGTTAGAATATTCTAAAATTAAACGGTGTTCCTCTTATTCTTCCTTCCAGTGCCAAGCATATTCCTGTACATTTGCCAAATGTTCTTGTATACTAGAATGAGAACCCACTTAAAAGTTCTTATATAAAATGAAACCAGCAAAGAAACTTTTTTTTTCAGCAAAGAACTTTTCATTTCCTTCCTGCCTTTTATCCCATCAAGCCTCACAGCAACTCTTCAAAGTTTTATTGGTCTCAATAGATGTTATAAAATAATTGTCCTTTTCTGTCAGAGATATTTTCTAAGTTTAGCTTTATTTAACTTACCTTTATGGAAACTGGAATGACTGAGGAAAAAAGATGATGATTCCCAGGTTCAATTCTCTAACAACATATTGAACCATGCCAAGGATGGTAATTAACTCATTCCACACAAGATGTCCTAAATTAAGTCATCAGAGGGAGTGTTCAAGGGAGTCGTGTTCCCTGAGTTATATTGATTGGTGATGAGTTTGCACAGTTGTCTTAAATAGCAATTCTTTGTCTCTTGAGAATTAGTGGCTTAGGAAAGCAGTATTGAGCAACTTAAAAAAAAAAAGATAAAATCAATCTCAGTCTATACAGGCAGAGTCACTAGATAAAGAAATTAACCATAGAGACACAGAATCGGAAGAAATCTTAGGGGTCACTTATTAAAATATCCTATCATGTGCTTAAATCCTGTGTATCTCCCTAAAAAGAGTTCATCCAGAACCTGCTTGAGCACTTCTGCAAATGAGGCAATCCATTCTATTTCTAGATGGACTAACTGGAAATTCTCATTTAAAGTGAGCTGTAACCTGCTCAGTTCAACACATTACATTTAATTCTGTTTATAAAATAAATATTTGGGTAGGGAGCCTCCTGTGCAACTAGACTATACAGGAAGGAAATCCATTTACTAATCCTAGAGCTTCTTCCAAACAGGCAAGGAACTGCTGTAACCCTCCCTGGGGCCAGAAATGCCATTTAGCACCATTGTTTGAGTGCCCCCAGGACTCCCCTTCGGCCCACACCCATTTAAGCTCCAGTCACCCCACCAACTTGGCCTCAGGCCCAGCATTCCCCAGGGACTCCCCTTCCAACCTGCACCCACTCCAGCCTCAGCCACCTTGCTAAGTTAGCCTCAGGTGCAGCATTCCCCAGGGACTGTCCTGGACCAGGCTGCTCCAGCCCAGCTGCACAGCCAAGGTGACTTCAGGCATGGCATTCCCTATAGACAACCCTTAGCCTGGGCTCACTCCAGCCCTAGCCAGCTTGCCAAAGCCACTAGGTACAAGCAATCTGCAAAGGAGTTGCTCCCACAGAAGGCCATTCCTTCCAGACCAGGAGAGGTAGCTGTTTTGCCTAATTCATAGAAAACAAAAAACAGTTCAAACAAAAGGAGGAGACAGAGGAATATGTTTCAAAAAAAAAAGAACAAAATAAAACATTGGTGGTCGGTGGGGGGGACCCTAATGAAGTGGAGATAAGTAATTATCTGACAAAAAAAAGTTCAAAGAAATGGTCAGAAGGACGGTCACTGAACTTGAGAGAAAAATGTAAGAACTAAGTAAGAACTTCAACAAAGACTCAGAAAATAAAAGAACAAACGAATCAGAACTGAGTACAATAACTCAAATTAAAAAAAAAAAAAAGATTAGAGGGAGTTAACAACAGAGTAGATGACACAGAAGAATGAATTATAAATCTGGAAGATAGAATAGTGGAAATTACCCAATCAGAACAGTAAAAAGAAGAAACAGTTTTCTGAAATGAGGAGAGTATAAGGGACTCTGGGGACAACATCAAGTATATTAACATTGACATGATGGGGTCCCCATCATGGAGAAGAGAAAGAAAGGGACAGGAAAATTATTTGAAGAAATAATGGCTGAAAAACATTCCCTAATCTGGGGAAGGAAAAAGATACCCAGGCACAGGAAGCACTAAGAGTTCGAAACAAGATGAACTTAAAGAGGTCCACACATAGACATATCAATATTATAATTAAAATGGCAAAAGTTAAAGATAAAGAGATAATCTTAAAGGCAGCAAGAGAAAAACAACTAATAACATACAAGGGAAACCCCATAAGACTATCAGATGAAACTATCATTCTTCAGCAGAAACTTTACAGGCCATAGGGGAGAGGCAAGGTACACTTAAAGTGCTGAAAGAAAACAAACAAACAAAAACCTGACAACCTAGAATACACTATCTGGCAAGGTTATCATTCAGAATTGAAGGAGAGAGAGTTTCCTAGATAAGCAAAAACTAAAGAAGTTCATCACCACCAAACTGGTCTTACAATCAATGTTAAAGGGTCTTCTTTAAATGGAAAAGAAAAGACCAAAACTATAAATAAATAAACAAACAATATATATATATATATATATATATTTATATATATGAAAGAAAATTTTTTCACTGGTAAAGGTAAATATATAGTAAAGGCAGAGAATCACCACTGAAAAAGCTAGTACGAAGGATAAAAGACAAACGTAGTACAATCAATTATAACTACAGTAAGTAGTTAAAGGGTACACAAAATAAAAAGATGTAAAATATGACATCAAAATCATAAAACGTGGTTATGGGGAGGGGAATAAAGATGTAGTGCTTTTAGAATGCCTTCGGACTTAAGTGACTCTCAGCTTAAAACAGACAGCTAAATGAACAGGTGGATATATATGAACCACAAACCAAAAACCTACAATGGATACACAAAAAAGTAAAGAGAAGGGAATACAAGCATAACATTAAAGGAATTCATCAAACCGCAAGAGAAGAAACCAAGAGAAGAAGACAGGAACAGAGAAGAATTACCAAAAAAAAAGAAAAAAAATTAGAAAACAATTAACAAAATGGCAATAACAACAAGTACCTACCTATCAACAATTACTTTAAATGTACATGGACTAAATGTTCCAATAAAAAGACACAGGGTAGCTGAATAGATTTAAAACAAAACCAAAGACGATCCACTTACATGTTGCCTACAAGTGACTCACCTCAGATCTAAAGACACACATAGACTGAAAATGAAGGGATGAAAAAAGTTATTTGACATAAATGGAAAATAAAAGAAAACTGAAGTAGCAAAACTCACATTGGACAAAAACAACTTTAAAACAAAGATTGAAACAAAAAATAAGGAAGGGCATTACATGATGTAAAGGGGTCAACTCAACAAGAGGATATAACATTTGTAAACATTTATGCATTCAACATACAAGCATCTAAATATATAAAGCAGATATTAACAGAAATAAAGGGAGAAAGAGACAGCAATGAAATAATAGTAGGGGACTTTAATAACCTACTTACATCAATGGATAGATCATCCAGACAGAAAATCAATAAGGAAACATTGGCCTTAAACCACATATTAGACCAGATTGACCTATAGATTTATATGGAACACTCCATCTATTCTTTTCAAGTGCACATGGAACATTCTCCAGGATACAATACATGCTAGATCACAAAACAGGTCTCCAGAAATATATTTAGTAAGATTAAAATCATACTAAGCATCTTTTCCAACCATGACGGTATGAAACTAGAAAAAAACTACAAGAAGAAAACTGGAAAAAACACAAACACATGGAGACTAAACAGCAGGCTAATAAACAGCCAGTGAGTCAATGAAGAAATAAAAAGGAAAATCAAAAATCACCTTGAGACAGATGAAAGTAGAAACACAACTGTCCCAAATGTATGGGACACAGCAAAAGCAATTCTAAGAGGGAAATTCATAGTGATATAAGCCTATCTCTAAACACAAATGAACAAAAAACTTCAAGTAAACAATCTAAACATGCATTTAAAGGAACTAGAAGAAGAACAAACAAAGTCCAAAGTTAGAAGAAGGAAGGAAACTATAAAAATTGGAGTGGAAATAAATGAAAAAGGAGATTAAAAAACAATTTAAAAGATCAATGAAACTAAGAGTTGGTTCTTTGAAAAGACAAACAAAGCTGACAAACTTTCAGCAGACTCACCAAGAAAAAAAGAGAGCCCAAATAAATAAAATCAGGTGAAAAATAATAAATTACTAACATCACAGAAATATAAAGGATCATAAGAGAATTCTATTAACAACTATATGTCAACAAATTAGACAACCAGAAGAAATGTATATATTCCTAGAAACATAAATCTTCCAAGACTAAATCATGAATGTAAAATCTGAATAGATCAATTCCTAGTAACAAAATTGAATTGGTAATCAAAAAACTACCCCCCTCAGAAACATTTCAGGTCCAGATGGTTTTACAGGTGAATTCTAGCAAACATTTAAAGAAGAGTTAGTGCCTATCCTTCTCAGCTTATTTCAAAAATTTGATGATGAAGGAATACTTCCAAACTCATTTTACAAGGCCCGCATTACTCTGATACCAAAACCACACAAAACAACATACAAAAATATAAAATTACAGGCTGATATTCCTGATGAACACAGATGCAAAAATTCTCAAAAAGATATTAGCAAACCTAATTCAACAATACATTAAAAGGATCATACACTAAGATCAATCAGGATTCATTCCAGGATAGATCAATCAATGTGATACACCACACTAACAAAAAGATGAAAGTCAAATGATCATTTCAACAGATGAATATAAAGATTTTGACAAAATTCAATACCCATTTATGATAAAACTCTCAACAATGTGGGAATAAAGGAAACATATCTCAACATAATACAGGCCATATATGAAAAACCCACAAGCTGAAAGCTTTTATTCAACATAGTATTGAAAGTCCTAGCCACAGCAATTAGACAGCAAAAATAAATAAAAGACATTCAAATAGGAAAGAAAGAAATAAAACTGTCACTATTTGCAGATAATGTATATAGAAAGCCCCAAAGACTCAAAAAATATTAGAACTAATAAATAAATTCAATACAGTTTCAGGATACAAAATTAGTACATGGAAATATGTTGCAATTCTGTACACTAACAAACTATCAGAAAGAAAAAATAAATAAACTATCCCATTTAAAATTTCATAAAAAATAAGATACCTAGGAATAAATTTAACCAAGGAGGTTAAAGACCTGTACTTTGAAAGCTGTAAGAAACTGATGAGAGAAACTGAAGATAACACAAATAAGAGGAAAGATATACTATGTTCATGCATTGAAAGAATCAATTTCTTTAAAATGTTCATACTACCAAAGGCAATCTACAGATTCAATGTAATCCCTATCAAAATACCAATGACATTTTTCAAAGAACTACAATAAATAATTCTAAAATGTATTTGGAACCACAAAAGACCCCAAATACCAAAGCAATCTTGGAAAGAAGAACAGAGTAGAGCTATCACACTCCCAGACTTGAAACTATACTACAAAGCTATATTAATCAAAACAGTACAGTACTGGCATAAAAACAGAGACATAGATCAATGTAACAGAATATAGAGTTTAGAAATAAACCCATCTTCATATAGTTAATTTATGGCAAAGGAGGCAAGACTATACAATGGGGAAAAAAGAGTTTTTCTCAATAAATGGTATTGGGAAAACTTGACTGCTATGTGCAAAAGAGTCAAACTGAACCACTTTCTTCCACCATATACAAAAATAAGCTCAAAAGTGAATTCAAGACCTGATATCATAAAAGTCCTAGCAGAAAACACAGGCAATAACCTCTTTGACATCGATCTTGCAATTTTTTTTGGCTATGTCTCCTCAGGAAAGGGAAACAAAAGTAAAAATAAACAAATGGGGCTACATTAAGCTGAAAAGCTTTTGCACAGTGAAGGAAAACACCAACAAAGCAAAAAGGCAACTGACTTAATGGAAGAACATATTTCCAAATGATATATGCAATAAGGGGTTGATAGCCAAAATATATAAAGAACTTATACAACTCAATATCAAAACAAAAAACAACCACTCATTTGGGAAGGTGCTATGAACTCAATGTCTGTGCCCCAACCCCCAAATTAGGATATTGTGGATCCAATGATGATTTAATATTCCAAAGTGCTAAGTATTGGCCAAAGTCTAGGCAGTATCTTTCTACATCTGAGGTGCCATGTGGTCAAAGACAATTGGCTACAGACCTATCTCCCTCTGTAGGATGAATGGGCACTTGGGCACTGAGGCTGTGACCGTAGCCCTCATTTCTGGTCCTCACATGGCTCTGATTATCTGAAATTGTTCTCTGCCACTCCATTCATAGTAGCAGCCATAGGGCTATTCCATCATCGAATTTACTAATTTATGGAGAATCCAAACCACATCATGAAAAGTTTTATCATTTATGTTACTAAAAAGAAACTCAACTTGCCAGGAATGGGGGAAGATATACCATGTTCATGTGTGACAGTGTGTGTAAGTTCCCAACATTCATGTCTTACTTATATTTGTTCTATTTTCAAGAATAGAGAAAGAGGCAAGATACAATGTCCTTACTATGTTCAGTGACTAACTTTTGCAAAATCACATCAGAGAAACAATACTGTTGGGTATTTTTTTTAATAAATAAAATTATGGTCAAAATTCTGAAGAATAAGACTATATGTCAATGAGAAGTATAATTATTTTGAGAGAAGAAAATTATACAAATTAAGTTCTTGTCTATAGATCTTCACACACTCTAATTAAAGGAAACTATTTCTAAAACTTAGGACCACACTATTTTAAGATGTTCACTGTACACAGTCTCTTAAAAGAATCCATTTTCTCAGTAGTCAACATTGTATCATCCAAGTAGATGATAAAGAGATGCCTGCTGGATTTTTTAAGTCATATTAAAAAAAAAAACAACTGTGTTTTTTCATTTACAAGTCAACTCAAACCTAACAATAGTGCATTGCTATGAAGATAGAGAATGATCCAAATTAGTATAATTTTCTCAATGAAGGTTGATTTAAGAACTTACGTGAATGTTATTGGAGATTTCATCATACACAATTTACATCCTTCTTCCTAATAGAAACATTAAAACTTTATATACACAATACAAAAATAGGAGTAAAAAACTTTTAAGCTAACAAAAACAAACACTTGAGTACAAATGCTTTACCATCTCCAATTTTTAAAAAATTTTATTTTACTTATTTTTTTTATATAGCAGGTTCTTATTAGTTATCTATTTTATACATGTTAGTGTATATATGTCAATCCCAATCTCACAATTCATCCACTCCCCTGCCCCCTGCTTCCCCCCCTTGGTGTCCACACATTTGTTTTCTACATCTGTGTCTCAATTTCTGTCTTGAAAACTGGATCATCTGTACCATTTTTCTAGATACCACATACATGCATTAATATATGATATTTCTTTTTCTCTTTCTAACTTATTTCACTCTGTATGACAGTCTCTAGGTCCATCCATGTCTCTACAAATGACCCAATTTCGTTCACTTTTATAACCAAGTAATATTCCACCATATATACATACCAAATCTTCTTTGTCCATTCGTCTGTCGATGGGAATTTAGGTTGCTTCCATGACCTGACTGTTGTAAACAGGGCTGCAATGAACATTGGGGTGCATGTGTCTTTTTGAATTATGCTTTTCTCTGGGTATATGCCCAGTAGTGGGATTGCTGGGTCACATGGTCATTCTATTTTTAGTTTCTAAGGAACTTCCATAATTGTTCTCCATAGTGGCTGTATCAGTTTACATTCCCATCAATAGTGCAGGAGGGTTCCCTTTTCTCCACACTGTCTCCAGCATTTGTTGTTTGGAGATTTTCTGATGATGCCCATTCTAACTGGTGTGAAGTGATACCTCATTGTAGTTTTGATTTGCATTTCTCTAATAGTTAGTAATGTTGAGCAGCTTTTCATGTTCCTCTTGGCCATCTGTATGTCTTCTTTGGAGAAATGTATGTTTAGATCTTATGCCCATTTTTTCATTGGGTTGTTTATTTTTTTTTAAATTGAGCTGCATGAGCTGTTTATACGTTTTGGAGATTGAGCCTTCGTCTGTTGATTCATTTGCAAATATTTTCTCTGAGGGTTGTCTTTTCATCTTGTTTATGGTTTCCTTTGCTGTGTAAAAGCTTTTAAGTTTCATTAGGTTCCATTTGTTTATTTTTGTTTTTATTTCCATTACTCTAGGAGGTGGGTCAAAAAAGATCTTGCTGTGATTTATGTCAAAGAGTGTTCTTCCTATGTTTTCCTCTAAGAGCTTTATAGTGTCCAGTTTTACATTTAGGTCTTTAATCCATTTTGAGCTTATTTTTGTGTATGGTGTTAGGGAGTGTTCTAATTTCATTCTTTTACATGTAGCTGTCTAGTTTTCCCAGCACCACTTATTGGAGAGACTGTCTTTTCTCCATTGTATATCCTTGCCTCCTTTATCATAGATTAGTTGATCATAGGTGCGTGGGTTTATCTCTGGACTTTCTATCCTGTTCCACTGATCTATATTTCTGTTTTCATGCCAGTACCATACTGTCTTGACTACTGTAGCTTTGTAGTATAGGCTAAAGTCAGGGAGTCTGATTCTTGTAGCTCCGTTTTCTTCCCTCAAGATTGCTTTGGCTATTCGGGGTGTTTTGTGTCTCCATACTAATTTCAAGATTTTTTGTTCTAGTTCTGTAAAAAATGCCATTGGTAATTTGATACGGATTGCAGTGAATCTGTAGATTGCTTTCGGTAGTATAGTCATTTTCACAATACTGATTCTTGCAACCTAAGAACATGTTATATCCCTCCATATGTTTGTGTCATCTTTGATTTCTTTCATCAGTGTCTTATAGTTTTCTGAGTACACGTCTTTTACCTCCTTAGGTAGGCTTACTCCTAGGTATTTTATTCTTTTTGTTGCAATGGTAAATGGGAGTGTTTCCTTACTTTCTCTTTCTGATCTTTCATTGTTAGTGTATAGAAATGCAAGACACTTCTGTGCATTAATTTTGTATACTGCAACTTTACCAAATTCATTGCTTAGCTCTAGTAGTTTTCTGGTGGCATCTTTAGGATTATCTATGTACAGTATCAAGTCATTGGCAAACACTGACAGTTTTACTTCTTCTTTTCCAATTTGTATTCCTTTTATTTCTTTTTCTTCTCTGATTGCAGTGGCTAGGACTTCAAAAACTTTGTTGAATAATAGTGGGGAGAGTGGACATCCTTGTCTTGTTCCTGATCTTAGAAAAAATGCTTTCAGTTTTTCACCATTGAGAATGATGTTTGCTGTGGGTTTGTCGTATATGACCTTTATTATGTTGAGGTAGGTTCCCTCTATGCCCACTTTGTAGAGAGTTTTTATCATAAAGCGGTGTTGAATTTTGTCAGAAGCTTTTTCTGCATCTATTGAGATGATCATATGATTTTTATTCTTCAATTTGTTAATATGGTGTATCACATTGACTGATTTGCGTACATTGAAGAATCCTTGCATCCCTGGGATAAATCCCATTTGATCATGGTGTATGATCCTTTTAATGTGTTGTTAGATTCTGTTTGCTAGTATTTTGTTGAGAATTTTTGCATCTATATTCATCAGTGATATTGGTCTGTAATTTTCTTTTTTTGTAGTATCTTTGTCTGGTTTTAGTATCATGGTGATGGTGGCCTCATAGAATGAGTTTAGGAGTGTTCCTTCCTCTGCAATTTTTTGCAAGAGTTTGAGAAGGATGGGTGTTAGCTCTTTTCTAAATGTTTGATAGAATTCACCTGAGAAGCCATCTGGTCCTGGATTTTTGTTTGTTGAAAGATTTTTAATCACAGTTTCAATTTCATTACTTGTGATTGGTCTGTTCATATTTTCTATTTCTTCCTGGTTCAGGCTTGGAAGGTTATACCTTTCTAAGAATTTGTCCATTTCTTCCAGGTTCTCCATTTTATTGGCATAGAGTTGCTTGTAGTAGTCTCTTTTGATGCTTTGTATTTCTGTGGTGTCCATTGTAACTTCTCCTTTTTCATTTCTAATTTTATTGATTTGAGTCCTCTCGCTCTTTTTCTTGATGAGTCTGGCTAAAGGTTTACCAATTTTGTTTATCTTCTCAAAGAAACAGCTTTTAGTTTTATTGATCTTTGCTATTGTTTTCTTTGTTTCTATTTCATTTATTTCTGCTCTGATCTTTATGATTTCTTTTTGTCTACTAAGTTTCGGTTTTGTTTGTCCTTCTTTCTCTAGTTTCTTTAAGTGTAAGGTTAGACGGTTTATTTGAGATCTTTCTTGTTTCTTGAGGGAGGATTGTATCGCTATAAACTTCCCTCTTAGAACTGCTTTTCTGCATCCCATAGGTTTTTGGATCATTGTGTTTTCATTGTCATTTGTCTCTAGGTAATTTTTGATTTCCTCTTTGATTTCTTCAGTGATTTCTTGGTTATTTAGTAGCATATTGTTTAGCCTCTATGCGTTTGTGTTTTTTTCGTTTTTTTCCCTGTAATTCATTTCTAATCTCACAGCATTGTGGTCAGAAAAGATGTTTGATATGATTTCAGTTTTCTTAAATTTACTGAGGCTTGATTTGTGACCCAATATGTGATCAATCCTGGAGAATGTTCCGTGTGCACTTGAGAAGAAATTGTAATCTGCTGTTTTTGGATGGAATGTCCTATAAATATCAATTAAATCTAGCTGGTCTATTGTGTCATTCAAAGCTTGTGTTTCCTTATTAATTTTCTTTTTTTTTTTAAATTAATTAATTTATTTATTTATTTTTGGCTGTGTTGGGTCTTCGTTTCGTGCGAGGGCTTTCTCCAGCTGCGGCAAGTGGGGGCCACTCTTCATCGCGGTGCGCGGGCCTCTCACTATCGCGGCCTCTCTTGTTGCGGGGCACAGGCTCCAGACGCGCAGGCTCAGTAATTGTGGCTCACGGGCCCAGTCGCTCTGCGGCATGTGGGATCTTCCCAGACCAGGGCTCGAACCCGTGTCCCCTGCATTGGCAGGCAGATTCTCAACCACTGCACCACCTGGGAAGCCCTCCTTATTAATTTTCTGTCTGGATGATCTGTCCATTGCTGTAAGTGAGGTGTTAAAGTCCTCCACTATTATTGTGTTACTGTCGATTTCCTCTTTTATAGCTGTTAGCATTTGCCTTATGTATTGAAGTGCTCCTATATTGGGTGCAAATATATTTATAATTGTTATATCTTCTTCTTGGATTGATCCCTTGATCATTATGTAGTGTCCTTCCTTGTCTCTTGTAACACTTTTTATTTTAACATCTATTTTATCTGATATGAGTATTGCTACTCCAGCTTTCTTTTGATTTCCATTTCCATGGAATATCTTTTTCCATCCCCTCACTTTCAGTCTGTATGTGTCCCTAAGTCTGAAATGGGTCTCTTGTAGACAGCATATATACAGGTCTTGTTTTTGCATCCATTCAGCCAGTCTATGTCTTTTGGTGGGAGCATTTAGTCCATTCACATTTAAGGTAAATATCAATATGTATTTTCCTATTACCATTTTCTTAATTGTTTTGGGTTAGTTTTTGTAGGTCCTTCTCTTCTCTTGTGTTTCCCACTTAGAGAAGTTCCTTTAGTATTTGTTGTAGAGATGGTTTGGTGGTGTTGAATTCTCTTAGCTTTTGCTTGCTTGTAAAGCTTTTGATTTCTCCATCGAATATGAATGAGATCCTTGCCCGGTAGAGTAATCTTGGTTGTAGGTTCTTCCCTTTCATCACTTTAAATACATTGTGCCACTCCCTTCTGGCTTGTAGAGTTTCTGCTGAGAAATCAGCTGTTAACCTTATGGGAGTTCCCTTGTATGTTATTTGTCATTCTTCCCTTGTTGCTTTCAATAATTTTTTTTTTGTCTTTAATTTTTGCCAATTTGATTACTATGTGTCTCAGCGTCTTTCTCCTTGGGTTTATCCTGCCCGGGACTCTCTGCACTTCCTGGACTTGGGTGGGTATTTTCTTTCCCATGTTAGGGAAGTTTTTGACTATAATCTCGTCAAATATTTTCTCGGGTCCTTTCCCTTTCTCTTCTCCTTTTGGGACCCCTATAATGCGAATGTTGCTGTGTTTAATGTTGTCCCCGAGGTCAATTAGGCTGTCTTCATTTCTTTTCTTTCTATTTTCTTTATTCTGTTCTGCAGTAGTGATTTCCACCATTCTGCCTTCCAGGTCACTTATCCGTTCTTCTGTCTCAGTTAATTCTGCTACTGATTTCTTCTAGTGTATTTTTCACTTCAGTTATTGTATTGTTCATCTCTGTTTGTTTGTTCTTTAATTCTTCTAGGTGTTTCTTCTTTAATTCTTCTAGGTCTTTGTTAAACATTTCTTGCATCTTCTCGATCTTTGCCTCCATTCTTTTTCTGGAGGTCCTGGATCACCTTCACTATCATTATTCTGAATTCTTTTTCTGGAAGGTTGCCTATCTCCACTTCATTCAGTTGTTTTTCTGGGGTTTAGTCTTGTTCCTTCATCTTGTACATAGTCCTCTGCCTTTTCATTTTGTCTATCTTTCTGTGAATGTGGTTTTCGTTCCACAGGCTGCAGGGTTGTAGTTCTTCTCGCTTCTGCTCTGCCCTTTTGTGGATAAGCCTATATGAGAGGCTTGTGCAAGCTTCCTGATGGGAGCAAGTGGAGGTGGGTAGAGCTGGATGTTGCTCTGGTGGGCAGAGCTCAGTAAAACTTTAATCTGCTTGTCTGCTGATGGGTGCAGCTGTGTTACCTCCCTGTTGGTTGTTTGGCCTGAGGTGACCCAGCACTGGCACCTCTAGGCTCTTTGTTGGGGCTAATGGCAGACTCCAGGAGGGCTCATGCAAAGGAGCACTTCCCAGAACTTCTGTTGCCAGTGTCCTTGTCCCCACGGTGAGCCACAGTCAGCCCCCTGCCTCTGCAGGAGACCCTCCAACACTAGCAGGTAGGTCTGGTTCAGTCTCCTATGGGGTCACTGCTCCTTCCCTCTGGGTCTTGATGAGCACACTACTTTGTGTGTCCCTCCAAGAGTGGAGTATCTGTTTCCCCTGGTCCTGTCGAAGTCCTACAATCAAATCCTGCTCGCCTTCAATGTCTGATTCTCTGGGAATTCCTCCTCCCATTGCCAGACACCCAGGTTGGGAAGCCTGATGTGGGGCTCAGAACCTTCACTCCAGATGGTGGATTTCTGTGGTATAATAACCACTTCTGTGGTTCTTCAGTTTGTGAGTCACTCACCCAGCGGTATGGGATTTGATTTTATTGTGATTGTGCCCCTCCTACGGTCCCATTGTGACTTCTCCTTTGTCTTTGGATGTGGTGTATCTTTTTTGGTGAATTCCAGCATCTTCCTGTCGATGACTGTTCAGCAGTTAGTTTTGATTCCAGTGTTCTCGCAAGAGGGAGTCATATCCAAATTTTATGTAATGATTTTTTTAAAATAACGGACTCTATTATAGATTTTACATCTGGATGTACAATAATCGAAGCCTGAATAAAAATCAGATTAAGGTACATAATTGAGAAGTTTTTCATTTTTTAAATATGTATGAATTTTTCTCACAGAACATCTCTCTTTAATATGACTTTAGTTGTGCCTACAAAGGAAGAATCCTTTCATAAACAGAATAAAAATTGCCAATCATCTGAATAGTTCAGTATAAACTAGACAGCCCTACAGTATGTGAACTTTCTGTTTTATCTTTCTTTGATAATTGTATAAAGTAAGAGGAATGATTGATTTTTCTTTCTTTTTAATTTTTTTTTTACAGTAACACCCAGAACTTTAAACCATACATAACATTATATAAACGTTTAGTGTTTACCCATTTGGTAAGATAATTCTGGTCAAAATTTGCTTTCATCATACAGTACTCAGATTCTATTTCTTTATATTTATATTCTGCAATTTTCAAGACACTGCAAATTATTTTTGGACCAAGATAGAGTATAAATAAGTAAAATCACGAGCACAATATTCATTAAGTAACCAGTAAACACTAAAATGCAAATTACCTAAATTCCTCTACTGACTTGAACGGTTGTAAATTTGGCAGCTTTGCTGGTTAAATAGCTTGAGCTTTCTTGCTGGGCGGTATTGGTAAGAAGAGAAAACTATTATATTGGTAGAAAGAAATGCATTAGAGTAAGTATTAATTATATGAAATTCATTTATTTTTTTCAGACAGTTTCAGAATATTTTTCATGTTATGTTAGTAGAATCACAGTGTGGTAAATCATGGAATTCAGGAAACACAGTGGGAAAAATAGAAATGTCAGTGAGGATTGCCCAGTATCTAGATGCTAGTGATTGCAAGAATGTGGCAAAGTGCATACACAGATGGAGTCAACCAACTGTAACAGAGAACTGTTGAAACTGAATCATTTGGGCCTCACTGTCCATTTCCTCAGCTATATACCCCACTCTGCTTTATGTTAATGGTGTTATAATGAGAAAACTTACATGGAAATAGATGAAGACTAATCAAGGACTGAGAAGCAAATCTTGTCCTAAGTTCTACTGTGGAAGATGTTGAGATAGAGTTTGGCAGCAGTTGTTTCAACAAATGATAAAGTCACAACGTGATGATTTGGGTTGTAAGACAACTTGATCACACTGTGCCATCAAGCTAAAGAATTTTTTGGAAGATCTACCTTTTGCCCTTTGCTCTTACCTATTCTACCTGGTAGTCATTGAGCATGGACAGCTGAGCAGAACTGAGAACGATAGAGCTCACGGTGGAAACCTTGATGGTTTTTACTGCTTTTTATCCAGAGGGTTAGTACAGAAAGAAAGAGGAATGAACAGTCTTTGGATTTTGTTTTTACCTTGAAAATATTGTGTCTGGTGCAAAAATATCAGAATTAAGATGTTCTTTTACTTCTTTCCAAAAGTCCTACTAAAATTGGAGGAGATAAATCAAAATGTAATAAACTCAAAGAGGTCTGAAAATAAAAGTGGTTGCTATGTGGTTAAGTGCCAAGACCCACACTTACTCAACTCAATGAAATGTCAAGTCTCCAAAGATTCAGGGGTGATTATAAAAGCTTCCGAAAGGAAAAGCCACCTATCTACAAGGGAATGAGAATCAAAGTGGCATTGTATTCCTCATCAGCAATGTTGAATATCATAAGACAATAAAGCAATGTCTTCAAAATTCTGCAGGAAAATGATTTTAAACTTTAAAATCTACTTTCAGCCATACTAATAATTATGTATGATGGGAAAATAATGACATTTGACTTTATTAAATGTGTTCCAGAAAGTATCAATATTTAGAAAGCAAATGTTTTGAGTACTTGTATATATCAAATGTCATTATTTTGCCATCATAATTAATACAAAAGAGAGACAAAAATAAAACAAAAAGGAAATCCACGCAGAGGGAGGCAGACAAATATCAAAACATAACAAGCATAACCAAACAAAATAGGACTAGGAGTGAAAGGAGAAAAAAGTCCTGAGATGACAGTTTTGGGGTAGAACTAAAAAAATTATCAATACAAGTTAGAACAGTGATCCAGATAGCTCCAAGGGGGGAAAAATCAAAAATAAAAACAAAACAACCCCCCCCAAAAAAAAACAAAGTAACCAAAAAAAAAAAACAAACCGTTATTAAGAAAAATGACTTTTCATTTTAAAGACAGTCCATGATTAAGAAACAAGTACTCTTAGTGATAAGGTGAAGACACTCTACTAATTATTTTTTAAACTATAAAATGTCATTTCTAAATTCCAGGAAAAGCAAAAGGGTACTTCATAGTCAAAATATAGGGCAAATGAAGGTTAGTTTCGCTGACTAAAAGTAGGGAATTCCTTTGACCTTCATGCTGGAGATGAACATGCTTGGGGACAAAAGATTACATGTCCTTTCTATGTGTCCAATTAATAAGGATGTGGCTCTGCATTAAATAATAATTGGATAATCATGATATAGTAAAATGTTGTTTACTGGTTTTCAATTTTACAATTAATCTATAATTACAGTTTAAAAAGAGCATATAAAACTGTAAAAATACATGTACAGTTGATAGAAGATTCCATAAAGTTGATGAAGGTGGAAGCAAAAGTGTAAATGTGCCTAATTACAGCAATTTTCTGGAAATCATTTTTGACACTAATATGTTACCTTTTTTTTTTTAACATCATTATTGGAGTATAATTGCTTTACAATGGTGTGTTAGTTTCTCCTTTATACCATAGTGAGTCAGGTATACATATACATGTAACCCCATATCTCCTCCCTCATGCATCTCCATCCCACCCTCCCCACCCCACCGCTCTAGATGGTAGCAAAGCACCGAGCTGATCTCCCTGTGCTATGTGGCTGCTTCCCACTAGCTATCTATTTTACATTTTGTAGTATATATAAGTCCATGCCACTCTCTCACTTCGTCCCAGCTTATCCTTCCCTCTCCCCATGTCCTCAAGTCCATTCTCTACCTCTGTGTTTTATTCCTGTCCTGCCCCTAGGTTCTTCATAACCACTTTTTTTTTTTTTTTAGATTCCATATATATGTGTTAGCATACAGTATTTGTTTTTCTCTTTCTGACTTACTTCACTCTGTATGACAGACTCCAGGTCCATCCACCTCACTACAAATAACTCAATTTCGTTTCTTTTTATGGCTGAGTAATATTCCACTGTATATATGTGCCACATCTTCTTTATCCATTCATCTGTCAATGGACACTTAGGTTGCTTCCATGTCCTGGCTATTGTAAATAAAGCTGCAACGAACATTGTGGTACATGACTCTTTTTGAATTATGGTTTTCTCAGGGTATATGCCCAGTAGTGGGATTGCTGGGTCGTATGATAGTTCTATTTTTAGTTTTTTAAGGAACCTCCATACTGTTTTCCATTGTGGCTGTATCAATTTACATTCCCCCGAACAGTGCAAGAGGGTTCCCTTTTCTCCACACCCTCTCCAACATTTATTCTTTGTAGATTTTTTGATGATGGCCATTCTGACTGGTGTGAGGTGATACCTCATTGTAGTTTTGATTTGCGTTTCTCTAATGATTAGTGATGTTGATCATCCTTTAATGTGTTTGTTGGCAATCTGTATATCTTCTTTGGAGAAATGTCTATTTAGGTCTTCTGCCCATTTTTGGATTGGGTTGTTTGTTTTTTTGATATTGAGCTGCTTGTAAATTTTGGAGATTAATCCTTCGTCAGTTGCTTCATTTGCAAATATTTTCTCCCATTCTGAGGTTTGTCTTTTCGTCTTGTTTATGGTTTCCTTTGCTGTGCAAAAGCTTTTAAGTTTCATTAGGTCCCATTTGTTTATTTTTGTTTTTATTTCCATTTCTCTGGGAGGTGGGGTCCAAAAGGATCTTGCTGTGATTTATGTCATAGCATGTTCTGCCTCTGTTTTCCTCTAAGAGTTTTATAGTGTTTGGCCTTACATTTAGGTCTTTAATGCATTTTGAATTTATTTTTGTGTATGGTGTTAGGGAGTGTTCTAATTTCATTCTTTTACATGTAGCTGTCCAGTTTCCCCAGCACCACTTATTGAAGAGGCTCTCTTTTCTCCATTGCATATTCTTGCCTCCTTTATCAAAAATAAGTTGACTATATGTGTGTGGGTTTATCTCTGGGCTTTCTATCCTGTTCCATTGATCTATATTTCTGTTTTTGTGCCAGAACCATACAGTCTTGATTACTGTAGCTTTGGAGTAGAGTCTGAAGTCAGGGAGCCTGATTCCTCCAGCTCCATTTTTCTTTCTAAATATTGCTTTGGCTATTCCGGGTCTTTTGTGTTTCCATACAAACTGTGAAATTTTTTGTTCTAGTTCTGTGAAAAATGCCATTGGTAGTTTGAAAAATGCCATTGGTAGTTCTGTGAAAAATGCCATTGGTAGAAAAATGCCATTGGTAGTTTGTACTGAATCTGTAGATTGCTTTGGGTAGTAGAGTCATTTTCACAATGTTGATTCTTCCAATCCAAGAACACGGTATATCTCTCCATCTGTTTATATCATCTTTAATTTCTTTCATCAGTGTCTTTAGTTTTCTGCATACAGGTCTTTTGTCTCCTTAGGTAGGTTTATTTCTAGGTATTCTATTCTTTTTGTTGCAGTGGTAAATGGGAGTGTTTCCTTAATTTCTCTTTCTGATCCTTCATCATTATTGTATAGGAATGCAAGAGATTTCTGTGCATTAATTTTGTATCCTGCTACTTTACCAAATTCATTGATTAGCTCTAGTAGTTTTCTGGTAGCATCTTTAGGATTCTCTATGTATAGTATCATGTCATTTGCAAACAGTGACAGCTTTACTTCTTCTTTTCCAATTTGGATTCCTTTTATTTCTTTTTCTTCTCTGATTGCTGTGGCTAACACTTCCAAAACTACGTTAAATAACAGTGGTGAGAGTGGGCAACCTTGTCTTGTTCCTAATCTTAGTGGAAATGGTTTCAGTTTTTCACCATTGAGGATGATGTTGGCTGTGGGTTTGTCATATATGGCCTTTATTATGTTGAGGAAAGTTCCCTCTATGCCTACTTTCTGGAGGGTTTTTATCATAAATAGGTGTTGAATTTTATCAAAACCTTTTTCTGCATCTATTGAGATAATCATATGTTTTTTCTCCTTCAATTTGTTAACATGGTGTGTCACGTTGATTGATTTGCGTATATTGAAGAAGCCTATCATTCCTGGGATAAACCCCAGTTGATCATAATGTATGATCCTTTTAATGTGCTGTTGGATTCTGTTTGCTAGTATTTTGTTGAGGATTTTTGCATCTATGTTCATCAGTGATATTGGCCTGTAGTTTTCTTTCTTTGTGACATCTTTGTCTGGTTTTGGTATCAGGGTGATGGTGGCCTCGTAGAATGAGTTTGGGAGTGTTCCTCCCTCTGCTATATTGTGGAAGAGTTTGAGAAGGACAGGTGTTAGCTCTTCTCTCAGTGTTTGATAGAATTTGCCTGTGAAGCCATCTGATCCTGGGTTTTTGTTTGTTGGAAGATTTTTAATCACAGTTTCAATTTCAGTGCTTATGATTGGTCTGTTCATATTTTCTATTTCTTCCTGCTTCAGGCTCGGAAGGTTGTGCATTTCTAAGAATTTGCCCATTTCTTCCAGGTTGTCCATTTTATTGGCATATAGTTGCTTGTAGTAATCTCTCATGATCCTTTGTATTTCTGCAGTGTCAGTTGTTACTTCTCCTTTTTCATTTCTAATTCTATTGATTTGAGTCTTCTCCCTTTTTTTCTTGATATGTCTGGCTTAGTGGAAATGGTTTCAGTTTTTCACTATTGAGAATGATGTTGGCTGTGGGTTTGTCATATATGGCCTTTATTATGTTGAGGTAAGTTCCCTCTGTGCCTACTTTATGGAGGGTTTTTTATCATAAATGGGTGTTGAATTTTAATACCTTACTTTTTTAAAGACTTTATTATACTTTAAATTTTATGTATATTGTTTTTTCCTTTGAAGTTGCATTCTCAACCTAATTTTCTATGAATGAGTGAAGTGCATAATGAATACAGAAAAAGAAACAACTGGATAGTTTCTCAAGGTGACTGTTAAACACAGTTAAATCTTCAAGTTTGCAAACCTGGATCCTCACCACTCTTCAGAGAGACTTTCACACTGATAACAGGACACAAAGTTTGTCCACAGAGAAAATTTCTATTTCTATGAAACTTATTAACAACAGCTCAAAGTATAGCATATAACAGATAAATTACATTTATCAGTAATTCTCAGTTATATTCCACACTTTAAAATAATTTCTTATGTAGTTTATTGAGCTGTTATGTATATTTATAGGTATTTGAAATATTATATTTATAGACACCACCATATACACTTACACACACACACATGCCTATTTGAGTATTTACATATTTACTCCACAGAGGGAAGATATTTCAATGCCAAGACTCTGAAATCGTAAACATTTTGACTGGAAAAAATTGTCTTTGCAGAACAAGCCTAACACAGCTCACTGCCATCTGAAAAAATTAAGTGCAGAAGGCAGTGAAAAACGACCAGTCATTTCTTTTCTCCCAGCTGATGCATATCTTATTTATTCTTCCTTGTAATGTGTGAATGCTGCACCATGCCCTATTTTGTCTTCTGCCTCAATTAAAATGTAAATTTCTGCAGCCCATCTCTATAATTCCAAACTGCTCTAGGCAGGGGAATTTAAACTGCTTTTAATAAGACCAACTACAGATGCTGAAATAAGATTTGTTCCCAAGTCTTTGAAATCTATGTGTGTAATGGTATGCTGGATCCTCTGTAGTTACATCTCGGCTACAAGCATTCAGATAAAAGTAAGAGAAGGTAATCAGTGCATTTTAATATCACCACATAGGCAAACCCATAGCTAGGGGACTGACCCTCCTCTCCTTTTGGACAATTCCTAGCAATCAATCCTTTTCCTTTTGTGAAAAATAAATGTCGATCATATTTAGAATTTATAGCCTCAAAATACCACTGACCATTTTGCTAGATAGGATAACAATTTGATAAGTAGATACAAAAGTGAAGTCAAGTTTGCAAAAATGACTTTTGGATTTTCATATTAGCTTGTTGGTCTAACTCTTCAATGTATCCATTTCAGTGTCTCACTCTATAAATTACCTGTTGTCTCTGTCTTGTAAACCTCTTTGCCCCTTTTTTCTGGTTAACTCCTAATGTTCTTCCAAGTCTTAATTCCAGTGTCCTCTCAAGGAAACATTTCCTGGGGCAGCCAAAGGGGCAATTTGCCTCTTTGCCTCCTTTATCCCTAGTATTTCCTGGTTGTTCTCTCACAGTTCTAGTAATTTACATATAAGAATGATCACATAATTTACCATCCGATCTAGGACACTTAGAGAGTGAAGAAGAGTACTAACCAGACAGGAATGGGGAAAACTGGTGTAAACCAGGACACTCCCAGGCAAACCAGGACACAGAGACAATCCACTAGTTACATGGACAGTTTCAGATAATTGTTGGCTAGTGGAAGAAGAGGGTTGACGTTGGAATGGGTCAGCGGAGAAGGCATATTAAACTGTATGGCTGACATTTTGGTTCTCTGATGCTTCCAGGACTCACAAAGCCCAGAGCTTAGAAATGTTGGAGAAGGAAAGAGTTTCTCTTCTCCTGACACAAATGTTTAACATTTAACAAAATAATCTGTGTTTCTCCAAGGCACTGGTTCTCAATAGGAGGTGATTTTATCCTCTGGGGGACATCTGGCAGTTTCTGGAGATATTTTGGGGTGTTAAAATTCGGGAAGGTAAGAGAGGGTGCTACTGGCATCTAGTGGGTAGAGGTCAGGGATTGGACAGCTGCTCAGAACAAAAAAATAAGCAGCCCAAATGGTTAGAGTGCCAGTGCTGAGAAACACTGCCCTAAGCAAGTGATACAGTGAACAGGCAAGAAGGGCAAAGAACAAAGGCGGAGAAGATGTGCACTGTTTGGATTTCCAGCATCAACCACGTAGCTCTGTGTGAACAAGCCTGCCTTCGGTAAGGAATACTTAATTTCACAACCATCCTCAATTTGCCATCAGATGAGTGCACTGCCCTCATTACTTGTTATCGAAGACATGGCTACAAATTAAAGATAACTCTACATCTATACCCTCCTCTAAGTATTTCACTGTAGAAAATAGAAATAAGCAATTATCTTGAAATTAATTTTCCAGTTTCTTCCCTTTTTACATCTTTCTTCCCACCACTGCCAAGTCGATCACCCAGAAGCACTGCTTTCTCCATTTCAGTGCCCTGCTTGAATACCTCCAGCATCAAAGTCCAAAGTGCTTACATCAGTCTTTGTGAAGCTATCTTGCAAAGCTCTTTCTACGAGCATCCAACTTCAGTCATATTGTTCTAATCTCTGTCCTCCAAATAAGACTTCCCACCTCTCACTTTTTGATGTTTCCTGCTTGGAATACCTTCTTGCTTCCTTTTTTATCTACCCCATCCTATTTTTCTTCCAAGATCCTGCTTACAGTCCACTTTCTTCAAACTCTTCTCTCCATTGTACCTCCATGGTATCTGCTTACTTCATTACTCACACGTACTGATCATTATCTTCTGATGTACATAATCCTAATCTTCCCATCAAGACAATAAACACTTAAGGAAAAATATAAATTTACATTTTAAGAAGTATCTTCTTCAGTAAACTTTTACTTCTGGTGAATTATTCATACAGATATTCAAGAAATATCATTCATTGATTATCTAGAACATTGTGCCACTCCAACTCACATTTACTGGTATTCAATAAATATACGTTGTGGATAAAACTTATGGAGACAAAGGTGTGACTAAATAAGCTCTTAGTGAGATCAGCTTTCAAAGGAGACACCTTTTTCCAGTCTGAATGGGAGAAAAAAGAAATGAGGAAAGAGTTTCAGAGGATACTCATTTTTGTTACCAACCCTTTCCTTATTGTTCAGATCTCACAAGGATGGGGAAAACTTGGGAGCAGGATTCAGACTGACTTAACAGTAAGGCTCAGAGAAAGTTGGCAATGTAACACATATATAAAAAAGAATCCTTGAAAAGTTCCAAGTTTTGGTTAAAAAGGGCTAAAAGTCATGTTTTTCAAATTGATTCTCCAGATATAAACTTGTAGGTCCACAAGGTTTTATGTTTTTTGGCCGCTTTGTTTTTTAGTTTTCACTGGCACTTGCAATCTAAAGGGATTTTTACCATTAGAAAGATCAATTTTATACTTTGCTATGATTATTTGCAGTTAAAAGATATTTTCATGGACTAAGACCTGGAATCCTTAGCCAATATTTCTCAAAATTGAGAGAGCATTTGTTACTGTGGGCCTGCAAATCTCTTTTCTTAAAGAGGTTCTATATAGTCTCAAATTTGGAAAACACTGGTTTATATCTTCACAGGCATTATTGGTTTATTGTAATCAAATGTAGTAACAATACATTTGCACTCTGAAACAATTTGAAGGTTTGTGACTTATTGATGGAAAGGTCAGCTTAGCCTAGCTTTCAATACCTGATGGTCTTTGATATGGCCTATTCATTCTTTTTCTTCACTTCATGAGTTTCTTGTTATATATGGTAAGTGATGTAATTTTCTTCTCTGACCAAACAGTTTTGATTATTTTAGTTAAGAGATTTTTTTTTCTTTATTAACATCTTTATTGGAGTATAATTGCTTTACAGTGTTGTGTTAGTTTCTGCTGTATAACAAAGTGAATCAGCAATATGTATACGCATATCCCCATATCCCCTCCCTCTTGTGTCTCCCTCGCACCCTCCCCATGCCATCCCTCTAGGAGGTCGCAAAGCACTGAGCTGCACCCCCGTGCTATGCAGCTGCTTCCCACTAGCTATCTATTTTACATTTGGTAGTGTATATATGTCCATGCCACTCTCTCACTTTGTCATAGCTTACCCTTCCCCCTCCCCATGTCCTCAAGTCCATTCTTTACATCTGTGCCTTTATTCCTGTCCTGCCCCTAGCTTCATCAGAACCATTTCTCTTTTTTTTAGATTCCATATATATGTGTTAGTATACGGTATTTGTTTTTCTCTTTCTGACTTAATTCACTCTGTATGACAGACTCTAGGTCCATCCACCTCACTACAGATAACTCAATTTCATTTCTTTTTATGGCTGAGTAATATTCCATTGTATATATGTGCCACATCTTCTTTTTCCATTCATCGGTCAATGGACACTTAGGTTGCTTCCATGTCCACTTTTGCAAATAGTGCTGCAATGAACATTGTGGTACATGACTGCTAAGAGATGTTTAACCATTGGTTGACTTATTTATTATCAAAGGTATTCATTCATTCATCTAAGAACATACAAGAGTTTACACATTTTAAAAGACGTATTTTACTTTACAACAATTTTTGCAATTTGAACCTCACAAAATGTTTATTGCATTGTTTTACTAGAATAATTGCAAAAAATGAAATTAACATAGGTGAACCATAATTCTTTTTCTCCTTTTCCTCAACTTCTTATAGAGATTCTAATCTTAATGGTCCCTTAGAATGGGCAAACAAGAAGACAGATAAGACAAAGAAAGGAAGAGAGGAAAATCATTAGACCTAAAATACACTATCCAGATACCTGGACTCCGAAAATCCTAGAACAGGATATGAATCTGTGGTGGTTTTCACATACCAGAAAACATGAAAATTTTAAGAGTAATTGAAATAAGCCCTTTAAAAAAAGAAAAAAAAGGAAAAAAAGACAAGTAGCTGACTCCACTCTAAAAAAAAAAAATCAATTTATGGCACAGATCCAGTCATTCTCTTGCTGCAGGCAGCTGGAGCCCCATGACGACTTCCCAGAGGAAGCAGCTGGGTGAGTAAGAGCTTATCATTTATTGAATTCTCTAATAAAGAATGTACATCTTGGGGCTTCCCCGGTGGCACGGTGGTTAAGAATCTGCCTGCCAATGAAGGGGACACGGGTTCGAGCCCTGGCCCAGGAAGATCCCACATGCCTCTGAGCAACTAAGCCCGTGCGCCACAACTACTGAGCCTGCGCTCTAGAGCCTGTGAGCCACAACTACTGAAGCCCGCGCACCTAGAGCCCGAGCTCCGCAACAAGAGAAGCCATTGCAATGAGAAGCCCATGCACCACAACGAAGAGTAGCCCCTGCTCGCTGCAACTAGAGAAAGCCCGTGTGCAGCAACAAAGATCCAACGCAGCCAAAAATAAATAAATTAATTATTTAATTAAATCTATATATTTTTTAAAAAGCACTCTTTAAAAAAAAAAGAAGGTATACCTTTTGGGACTTGCAGAAGCATGAAGCATCACTCTCCTCCCAACCTTCCTTGCAAGGCGGACAGTTGGGGGTGGCGGGGGCAGATAACTGAATTAAATAAAGTGACTGAACACGAAAGCCATGCCTATGTGTCGGGGGATGGGTGTTTTCTGGAGAGCTGACATCCCCTTTCCTTTTCGAGTTAGATTGACAGTGGCTGGGCTGCCTATGGAAAGTTGGTGAAGTTGCCCTTTGCAACCACTCCCCCTGTTAAGTGAGAGGGGGAGAGAGTCTGCACTGGGGATTTCATCTGAAGACATCTTTCCTCCAAGGTTCTTTCTGCTCAAGTTCGAAGTGTTATTAATTGAGTTCACATCCTTTCCACAGGCAGGCCCATCACTGCCAGTCTGACTAGATGTGTTACCCGGGGTACTCTCCTAATTCAGCACACTGAGAGGTAGCAGCAGACTGCAAATCAATCTCAGACTCCTTCTGGGTCACTCCAGACACAAGCTACGCAAAAGGCTGTCCTTTGCTATTATTTGATTAAGAGGTATTTTTTGCTTGGTACTGGCCTTCCTCCTTACTGAGAAGAGAAAATATTAACTGAATTCAATAAATAAAACTTGAAGAACGTGCTGACTGAGAAAGATGGCTCTATAATGAGTGGGTGAGTTAGCAATATTGATGCCTGTTGAGAAAGTTGGAGTACAGCGATGTATACATTCGATAGGCGAGCATATGCTCTGAGTAGACTGTGTCCTCCTTATTCCATAGGTGGGGGGAATGAAAGTGGTCTTTGGGTAAGTAGTCCTTCACAGCCTTCTTGCCCTTTTATGCTGTTATTTCTCACATCCTCTCCTGTCTTCTTCTCCCACTGGAAGAGGTAGTCAGTACTGATTCTTCCCCCAACATTCTGGTTCTTCTTTACCCTTCACCTTCATGGAAGCTACCATAATGACTTATCTCCTATGTCTCCATCTGTGCATTTCTCTTCGCTATTTCTTAGCAGAATATAAGAATATTCCACCCCTTCCATCTTGAAATATAATCCTCCTTTTGTACTAAGTCACCCTCAAGGTATCATCTTACCATGCACCTTTCTTCACACATAAGGCATTTAAAAGAACACATTTTCTCACTTCTAATTCTCTCTTCTACACTGCACACCACCCCCAGCCCTGTCCCTGCCCCCCCCCACACACACACACAGTTTGGGATCCACACTGTTTACTGAACTCTGCTCTCACCAAGGTCAAAGACTGATTTCCAATGGATACTTCGCTGTTCTCACTCCTCACCCTACTATCCGTTCAGCAGGGTCATTAAAAGCATGGCTTCTGGAGTCAGACTCTCCAGATTCACATCCTAACAGCATTATTAATTAACTGTGTGGTCTTTGGTAAAATACTAGCTATACTTCTGTTTCCTCTCTGTACAATTAGGTGACAATCCCTACCTTCCAGAGTTATTATCAGAATGAAGTGAACCAACACATATAAAGCAACTAGAAAATTGGAGCTCAAAACATGTAGCAACTATTGCTCAGCCTCTATGCTGACCACCTCCTCCTTATTGAAGTTCTCGTCCCCTTCAAGCTCCAGGATATCACTTTGTTCAAGATTTTGCTTACCTTTCTGTTTTTTTATCACTATTTCTTATTTGTCTCTATTTTCCTTAAACTAAGAATCTGTCCATGCCTTCCTCCCAAATTACACATTCTCTGGAAACAATTTCATCCATCTCCCTTGTTTTCAATGTAATTATAACATCACATTTTTTTTTTTCTGGTGCTCAAATCTCTTTCTTTAAGGGTCTGACTATACTGATCAACTCTCCCTTTTTTTTTTCTTTTTCTTTTCCTTTTTTTTTTTTTTCTTTTTCTTTTTCTTTTTTTTTTGGCCACACCACGTGGCATGTGGAACTTCCCTGACCAGGGGTCGAACCCATGTCCCTTGAACTGGAATCACAGAGTCTCAACCACTGGACCACCAGGGAAGTCCTCTCTTTTTTTTAATTGAAGCCTAGTTGAGTTACAATGTTGTGTTAATTTCTGCTGTACAGCAAAGTGATTCAGGTATCATGTATGCATGCGTGTGTGTGTGTATACACCTTGTTTTTATATTCTTTTCCATTATGGTTTATCACAGGATACTGAATATAGTTCCCTGTGCTATACAGTAGGACCTTGTTGTTTATCTATTCTATATATAATAGTTTGAATCTGCTAACACCAAACTCCCAATCCAATCCTTCCCCAACCCCCTCCCCCTTGGCAACTCTGAGCCTGTTCTCTATGTCTGTAAGTCTGTTTCTCTTTCATAGATAAGTTCATTTGTGTCATATTTTAGATTCCACATATAAGCGATATCATATGGTATTTGTCTTTCTCTTTGACTGACTTCACTTAGTATGATAATTTCTAGGTTCATCCATGTTGCTGTAAATGGTATTATTTCCTGAAAAACTCTCCTTGAATGTCCTACAAACTCAACATGTTTTAAAATCATTACCCAAATCTGCCCTTCCTACGTTATTCATTTTTTCAGTAGTTTAACCAAACTACCCATTTACCAAAATTAAAATCAGAAACTGCTTTATTGGCCATGATTTTTTGATTCTTTCAAAATATCTCTTGACACAAGTCCATTCTCTCTGTCTCCATCCCACTGCTGAAGTTTAGGTCCTCATCTTTTCTCCTCTGGGTTGTTGTAAAGGCCTCCCAATGTTCTAATTGTCTTTGTTTTGCCCCCTTTCCATCCATTCTCTACTCTTCTCCCACCTGTTCTTTCTAAAACACCGACCTCTTAAGCTCTCTCCACCATTTGATATTTTCTCAATGGCAAACAATCACCTTCAAGGTAAACCTCAAAGCATACTAGAAAAAGTCCTCCTTACCTGCCCAGTTTAGTATTATGTCACTTTCCCTGTAGTTTCCATTATGTTACATTTAAACTACTTGATTTTTATAGAAATTTAGCTTAATTCAATCTTCCTGAGAGCAGAGATTGGTTTTTAGAAGAATCACTAAGAGTCCCCACAACATTCACATGCTGAGGAACATAAATAACTTTCCCAACTTATTCTAGAGCATAATTTCAGATTTGGAGGAAAAAAAATCTAGGAATCTGTAACTTTTGTCTAGGAGATGTAACATTTTAGATCACTGAGGAGTCTTGGTGATCATCTAGTTCAGGTGCTCTCAAGTCTGGCTGCACTTTAGAATCATTCAGGGATCTTTTTCAATGCATCAAAATTTACGACCCATCAAAGATCAAGTAAATCAGAATCTCTGGGGTGCAGGGAATATTTTTAAAGCTCCCTGGGTGATTGTAATGGATAACCAGGACTGAGAACCACTGATCTAGTCTAAACCATCATTTTACAAATGAGCACATGGTAAGACACTTGATTTCATTTTTCTCTCAGTACTTCCCCCACCCACCAGGGAAAATGACTGAGGTTAGAAAAGAGAGCTAAGCCATAAAGATGGCATAGAACAATAACTGAAGGGCAAACATAGAAAAAGAGTTTATACTGTGTGAGAAAGAGTGAGCATATTTTTTTTACTATTCAGACTAGGGCATTTTGAGTTCCTTGAGGGGAGAAACTTTGCTGTCCATTGTCACTCCAATACTTAGAATACTGATTGACATATAGTAGGTGTTTATTAGAAATTTATTAATGAATGAATTAATGAGTGAGTGAAGGATTACTAAACTTTAAAACAATATCCAAGAATAATATGAAACACTGTATCTTTTCTATAGCTTTCATTTGAAGAACTGTATACCCTTTACATACGGATTCAGAAGTAAGCTCTGCCTTTGCATTTCTAAGATAGTGGGAGCAGATGGCGATTATTATTTCTCTCCTTTAAGAGATGGACTTACATTTAAGTTTTGGATACCAGAGTAAAATTCCCTAAGGGAAAAAGAAAAATCCTCTTAGGCTTATGTTTTTTCAACTGGAATCAGATTGGAAAAGAAAACGTAAAAATATCGTCGGTCCCTGAATTAAAATTTGCAATCAAATGAGGATTATAATTGAAAATAATTTTAAAGGTTGTTATCAGCTGAATTGTGTCCCCAGAAATTCATATATTGAAGTCCTAACTCCCAGTGTGATTGTATTTGGAGATAGGGCCTTTAAAGAGGTAAAGTTAAATGAGGTCATACGGGTGGCCTTAACCCAATAGGAAGGATGTCCTTATAGAAGAGACACCAGGACACCAGAGATTCACACACACACACACACACACACACACACACACACACACACACACACAGGAAGGCCGGCCAGCACCTTGATCTTGGACTCCAGCCTCCAGAACTGTGAGAAAATATATGCTTGTTGTTTAAGCCACTCAGGCTGTATATTTAGTTACAGCAAGCCCTAGCAGACTAATACTAAGGTGGACTTTTTTTTTCTTTAGGGTTAGCAGTGAGATGACATAAAGGAAGCAGAGTATTCAAACAAGTACCAAGACTCTTACTCTGCTCCCAGTAGAGACTGTTCTGATACACAGAGTGTGAAAGGGAGTCAAAATATGTTAACTGAAATTCCCTGAAAATAAAACTCACCAAAGTTTTCACATATCCATGGTAAATGTCTAGAGTATTTTTTATACAATCTAACTCACAGCAAAACATAATTTAATGTAAAATTGCCACAAGTCAATTATGCTTTTTAAAGGTTAAATGTAAAGAAAAGATGTCACATGGTAGTTTCTTCCCAATGGCCTTGGGTCTTCCATTGCAGTCATCACTTCTGGGTTTTGTTTTAAAGTGAAAACTGCAAAATAAAAATTAGCTGTCTACGTTGCAAGTGGAAAATGACAGAGGAAGATACTGGATCATTTCGGTTCTCCTTACAGCGTACGCTTAGATAACATTGTCAGTGTTAATTCTCATATATTCACCAAGGCTCCCTGCATTAGATTCTACAGGCTACCCTGTGGCTTTTCAAGTAAAATAATCATTCTTTTTCCTATAAATTCATTTTAGCAGCACTTGTGTTTTGATTTGCTGCAAGTCCTCTGGCACTTATTAACATTCAGAGTGGTTCAGGGCTGCCTCACGCAAATGTGGCTCCTTTAACCAACAAAATGCACATTTTCGGTTTGACAATCAACATTTCATCAATAGTTTGTTAAAGCTGGAATAGACCTTAATGATGACTGATTTCAGCCCCCATCTCTCACCCAGTCAATATCAGCAACAGATAAAAGACCGATGTGTCTTGATTTTCAGGATATTGCGCTACCTACATGAACAACATCAGGAGATGCTTGCTTTATTTCTACCCTGCATTCTGCCAGATTCCACTAAGGGCATACAGAAAATCTCAAACTGCAGTAAAAATTGTACCAGGCTTGCTCTTAATTGAACACATCTCAGTATCCCAAAGTCCTGCCTTTGAACTGAAATAAAAATAAAAACATTGTTATATACATACATAATATACACTTCTGAATATAGGATATTTTTCACTTTAAAATACTTTCATTGCCATAAAAACGATTAACACAGTAAGCTTAACTGCCATCTATCTTCTGTAGCTATTATAAATGGTCATCTGTTATTTAAAACACACACATACACATAACGGCACATGAATGGGTCAACTCTTAAGCCAGGAGTCTTTGAACCACTGCATGGAGTTTCAAAATACTTGGTTTTGCCACTCACATACAGAAATGAAAGATGAAGAGGACTGAAATAAACATGTGTTGTTAAAAAAAAAAAAAGAAAGAGTCCTGAAGTTCTAGCCTCCTCTTTCCTCCACTCCTACCAGCTTTTGAATGCCACGCATTTACTCTCCAGGCCTCCTAGGGATTTCTTCTGTAAACTTATGAAAATGGTACCTTTCTGACCATAGTCAGCAAGCCTGTGCAAGGTCACTAAGGTCTCTTCAGATGCTAAGAGCTATCTCTCTGTGAACTCTTGGAACACAAAGCATGTGGGAAGAAAGGTAATCCCACGCTAGCCTAATTGGAGATGAGGACATAGAGAGTTGGAGCTCTAAAAATGACAGGGGCAGAGGGATAATATTTTACTTAGAAAAGAGAAAGATGGGAGAGGAAGAGCAGAAACCTACTTTCCCAGACCACTTGTGTCTGGACAAGGAAGATAACCGGTATTTTTGCATGCCACAATTTGAAAGATATATAAAATGTAGGTAGCATTATTTAGTGCGAACTTAATAAACTTCAATGGTGATTTTAAAATCCACACTAATGTGTGTTAAGTTAAAGAAAAACTTTACCATTTGTATTAATTTGAAGATTTTGTGACTCCTTTAATTAAAACTAAAAAACAATTTTCAATAAAAATATCTGTTGCTATAGTCTTATTTTCTTTAGACCACATCATATTGAAGATCTAGGTAAAGACTCCACTGAATACACATAAGGCATCTATTCTTCACTCTTTCACCCATTCAGCAAACATTTACTGAGCATCTACTAGGTTCTCGCATTGTGTTAGCAGGAAAACTCTAAGTGGCCAACCGGATTAAGAATGTTAAATCTGGGCTTCCCTGGTGGCACAGTGGTTAAGAATCTGCCTGCCAATGCAGGGGACACGCGTTCAAGCCCTGGTCCGGGAAGATCCCACATGCCATGGAGCAACTAAGCCCGTGGGCCACGGCTACTGAGCCTGCACTCTAGAGCCCGCAAGCCACAACTACTGAGCCCGTGTGCCACAACTACTGAAGCCCACGTGCCTAGAGCCCGTGCTCCGCAACAAGAGAAGCCAATGCAATGAGAAGTCCATGCACCACAATGAAGAGTAGCCCCCGCTCACCACAACTAGAGAAAAGACCACGCGCAGCAAAAAAATACCCAATGCAGCCAAAAATAAAATAAATAAATTTATTTTTTAAAAAAAGTTAAATCTGCCCTGTTCTACACTAGAAGTGAACCTATCACTCTGTGGCTGGATTATTACCTCTGTTCATTTGAAATGCAGTGTCTGCACGCTGCACGGCCCAGTGCATATGCAGAAAAATGATATACAACAGAGAACCATTCAAAACTATATTCAGTGATGTGTCTGAGGTAATGTAAAGAAGCAATGGAGGGGCTTCCCTGGTGGCGCAGTGGTTGAGAATCTGCCTGCCAATGCAGGGGACACGGGTTCGAGCCCTGGTCTGGGAGGATCCCACATGCCGCGGAGCAACTGGGCCTGTGTGCCACAATTACTGAGCCTGCGCGTCTGGAGCCTGTGCTCCGCAACAAGAGAGGCCGCGATAGTGAGAGGCCCGCGCACCGTGATGAAGAGTGGCCCCCACTTGCCACAACTAGAGAAAGCCCTCGCACAGAAACGAAGACCCAACACAGCCAAAAATTAAAAAAAAAAAAGTAAATTAATTATTAAAAAAAAAAAAAGAAGCAATGGCTACCACGCAAGCTTAGCCCTGAGCACCAAATAGTGTGTCTTCTCTTCAATAGCTTCAGCAGGTACCACTGAGAAGGGATGGCAGCTGCTCCACCATGTGCCCTCAAACGAGAAGCCCATTTGTGCTAAGAGAGCACAGGAAGGAGAGGAAAACATGTATGAGGCAGACTTTACTTCCTGAGTGCTGGAGTTTCCCATTTTGGGGGATCCAGTGTTTACATATGCATATATGTTAATGTATGCATATGCATTTTATTATATAGACACAGCCGTCTTGGTATGTACACGGAATAAAAACTACAGTAGCATTTCTTTAAAGAAACGTGGGAGAAATTTTCAAGTACACATATGTATATATCCCTTAACATAGAAATACGTTTATAGCAGCTGATAAAACATCCACTTCTTGATTTGGGGGTCATAGACCTTATCTCCCTGTAAGTCTATTTTATCCTAAAATAGCAATTTAAGACCAGTAAGGATTTTAGTCGATTTATGCTTACTCAATGTTGTTAAGTTGTGCCATGTTACATAAATCAACTCTAAGAAAACTGATTTGTAAAGGCATAATTTAATAATAACTCAATTTATAAATATTATATATGTATATATACACTAAATATATTTACTATATATGTATAGCAAATGCACGTATTACATATACTAAATGTACATATTTTACTGTTACTAATACCAGTCTATGGCTTAAAATTTGAAGGAAAATGGAAATACCTCCTCTGCCCTACTGTTTCTCTTCCAGACATCTACCACGCTGATTGTATTTGACCAGTAGACATGCTTTTTTTCCTTTACAATCATATATTTTCTCACCTCACAGTCCTGCTTTAAATCCACATCATTCTGAGGGAGGTCACATATTAACTTCAAATTAGCCATCAGCAACTTCGTGTGAATCCATTTCTGAGCTCCTCTTCTATCAGGGTACAGAAGGCAACTGGGTTCTGACGTTGTCGGGGAGATGCAGGCATTTTTTGGAGCACAGAGTACTTAAGGAAGTCGTGCTGAATGGGATGCTGAAGTTTGTCAGGTCTGGGGACTGTCTACCCAGAAAAGAGACTCCAGGGATAAGAGGAGAGTTTGGGACAAATGTTCCACCTACGACGGATCATTACTGCCAAGTGTCAGCTCTCAGGATAGTTTGACTTCTCTCTGACTAGGGAGGTTTCAGCAAGAGTGAGATCCAATGGAGAGTGCGATCGCTGAGCTGTTTCCTAAGGATACTGCAGAATGCAATAGGGTGCGGGAGACAGAGGTGGAGGAATCAGAATTGAAAACCACCTCTCTCCCATCTCCCACCAGCGTGAGTCCCCCACCACCACCTCCCTCATTCCCGAGTGCAGCCTATAAGCTCCTCTGACTGGAGGTCTGAAAGACTCGTGTGTGCACGCACGCGTGCATGCACACGCACTCATCTGTACCTCTCTCTACATCTCATGGCAGTATTATAAACTTCGACAAGACGTTCAGAATCCTTTCTGAAGGCGTGCTAATCATATCGCTCTGATGTCATTTCTACTAACTAGAGTCATAGGGAATTAGACATCCATTGCTAAACAGCCCACAAATCCAATGGTGCTGAGCAAGCTGATTTTCTGGGTCCAGTTTATAATGTTCAGCTGGTAGCCAAGGAGCCACAAAGCGGTAAGCTCTGATATGATGACTAATCAATCAGAATGCGAAAGCTCCTGCTCAGGGAATTGTGGGAAAACTCCGTGAGGCTCTGGAAGCTGTGCTGAAGGAGAAGAAAAGGCCAAGGAGAAAGCTGTGTTTTCTTTCTCCCCTGGGCTTGAACAGCTGTCATCTGTCTCAGAGTGGGAATGCTTTTTCTAAGTAAGAATCTCATTTACATACTATAGAAAGTGGTGGAAAATCAGTGAATAAACAAATTTAGCATCAATTCCTAGCTGATAATTATGACTCTTTCTTATTCCCTGGAGTCTCAATTCAAAAGAACTGAAGCTTCACAACATTAGTTTTAGGAGCCAGACTTTTAAAGATGTTGCTTAGAGGAAATGCCCCTGATCTTTCTTTGCGCAGCGGTGCACTGCTGTTGTAATTTTGCCTAATAATACCCCAAGCTCCACTTGTTACTAACTAAATAGAAATAATTCTACAGAGGCTTCAAATGGAGTTGTGTTATCCAACATGAATTCTACCTCTGCTTTGGCTCTAGCATGCCAAAGGGAATTATTTTATTAATGGCAAGTAATACTCCCTACCCCATTTATAATTTCTTTTCATTCATATACATTATCCGGAAGGTTAAATTAAATGTGGCACACTTGTCTGGTTGATATCAATACTCTGAGCAGTCCTGAAACTTTACATGAGGTGTTTATTTCCACTATAATCTAAATTATACATTTCAGCTTATGACTGGAGAAAATCTTTATTAGTTAAATCTTTATTAGTCAAATAATAATGATATATGTACTTTAGAGATAAGTCAATTATATGTTGTATGAATTATTTGAGTTTGGGGACACTGAATGAACCCCTATAGTCTAAAAAATGAACCCCTATAGTCTAAAAACAGGTCTCCCTGTTTTCTCATAAATAAAAATGCTTATCACACATAAATAAAATGAACAGTCCTCTGAACTGTCTTTTTTTTTTAATAAATTTATTTATTTATTTATTATTTATTTTTGGCTGCATTGGGTCTTTTTTGCTGCGTCCAGCTTTCTCTAGTTGCAGCGAGTGGGGTCTACTCTTCATTGCGGTGCTCAAGCTTCTCATTGCAGTGGCTTCTCTTGTTGCGGAGCTTGGGCTGTAGGCGTGTGGGCTTCAGTAGTTGTGGCACACGGGCTCAGTAGTTGTGGCTCGCAGGCTCTAGAGCACAGGCTCAGTAGCTGTGGCTCATGGGCTTAGTTGCTCCGTGGCACATGGGATCTTCCCAGACCAGGGCTCGAACCCGTGTCCCCTGCATTGGCAGGTGGATTCTTAACCACTGCGCCACCAGGGAAGCCCTGAACTGTCTTTTGACATGACAAAGGTTTAATTACACCCCACATAACTGTAGCGTGGATTGTATTTTAATATATTTTAAATGTTAGAAAAATGGTGATTAATTAGAAGATTCAAACAATCAGAACATCAATATTTCTTGACTGTGCCAAAGAGTAAAGCGAGTTCAATGTACTTAAATATTTATATGAATATACACCTTCTCAGGGGCAGTTAACATTTACATGTATTTAAATATTTATATGTATAGACACGCATACATAAATCCACCAAAGTCATGGCTCCTTATTGTATAACTTCTGAAATACCATGTGTGATATCAAGTCCCTCAAGTATAACAACCCTCTCATTAGTGCACTTTGAATGTTCTCTTCCCTGACGATATGACAAACAGATTTCACTCTGTGAAGATTCTGTCATTCTCTCATTCATACAACAAATAATCATTGATTGCCTGCTACACACAAAGCATGAGACAACGAAAAGAACAGATCATATGTGCACTCTCATCCCTGAGAGAGGCTGGCAGCGGCCAGATTCTGCAGTGTATGATCCAGCAAATACAAAGTTTCAAGCCTATCCTGCAGAACATAAGACGTTATCAAAGAACATTAAGTAATAAAGAAATATATTCAAATTTGAAATTCTGGAGATGTCAGAGACATTGGATGTGTGTGTGTGTATGTGTGTGTGTGTGTGTGTGTGTGTGTATGCACACGTGTACATGCATGAAACAGTGAAATGCATTGGAAGCTAACCTAACATGCTGGTTGAGATGCTACAGGTGTAAACAAGGAAGGTTCCAGAGAACTTGTAGAAGAGGGGGCAAATTAAGCCATGTTAAGAAGGAGAACTATAATCAGTCATTTTGGGCTGAGTGGGGCAATGGGGAATGGAAGTGAGGGGGAAGGATGAGTCTAGAATGATGCCCAGATTTCCACTTTGGTAACTGGGTTGGGTTGGTGGTGGTGTCCTTTGCTGACATGGAGGTGCAAGCAGGAAGCAGGTTTGGGAGAAAGATGTTATGTTTACTTTGGGTATGTGGGGTTTCAGACACCTGTAGGACAACCACAGGAAAATGTTCAGTAGGTACTGGATATACTGATCTGGAAGTCAAAGAATAGATCTTGGATGGAGGTAGAGATTTAGGAATCATAGGGAAAGAACAGCTAAAACCAAGAAAGGGGATTAGATTGCTTGGGAGAATCATGATTGAATGGTTCAGTCTTACCTGCAGAGAGGGAAAATTTAGAGTACAGATTTAGTAAGTAAAAATACAGGTATCCAAGCTAAAGTGTAATTTCACTTAAACAGCAATTTAGTATATCTCAAATACTGCATCAAACATGCTTATACTAAAAAATCTCCATTTTCCTCTGAAATTTAAATGTACTAATTAAGTTCACTAATTAAAATACAGGGTATGCTGTATTTTGTCTGGCAAAACTAGTCAAATTACATGAGAACTATAAAGATTCAATTTCCCCTGGCAAGAACCGCCTTCGTTAGCCATATTTATGCAATAATATTATTAGATTGTTTAAATCTGGTTGTCATGGGTTGATAAGTAGATGAGCAAGGGGTGAGTAATTGAATCTGAAATTTAAAATATTCTTTTGAGATCCCTGCTATGATGGGAAGAGGGAAAGATAGGGGAATACCTACAGTGGGACCCAAGACCTCTTTAGGAAGTAAAAGAGGGAAAGGATAAAACTACTAGAATAGGGCTTCCCTGGTGGTGCAGTGGTTGAGAGTCTGCCTGTTAGTGCAGGGGACACGGGTTCGAGCCCTGGTCTGGGAAGATCCCACATGCCGCGGAGCAACTAGGCCCGTGAGCCACAATTACTGAGCCCGCGCATCTGGAGCCTGTGCTCCGCAACAAGAGAGGCCGCGATAGTGAGAGGCCCGCGCACCGCGATGAAGAGTGGCCCCCGCTTGCCACAACTAGAGAAAGCCCTCGCACAGAAACGAAGACCCAACACAGCCATAAATAAATAAATAAATAAAAAGATAGCATCATGTAATGGCAATTCTATAAATCTGGGTTTAAAAAAAAAAAAAAACCACTAGAATAAGAGAGGGTGGGATGCTGACTCAGGGACACAACTGCTCCATCTCTATTCACCCACCACCAAGTCCTTTGACAAGTCTCTGTGCTGTCTGTGTGTCTTCTCAAGCTCGGGTTCCTCTGCTGTGTAATCCTTTCCCTTTGGCCCTGCCTGATGCACTGCAATTCATCCTTCCATACCTAAACCATTTGTAGGAAATGTGCCTGGCCATCCTCAACAGAGTTATTAACTACTCTTTCAATCCACGCTCTAACAACCTTTACATGATATTTTAAACTTTGTATTGTAATTATTTTAATATCCCTGACTCCTCATGGGACAGCTTAAGGACAGGATTCTGCTTTATGAAACTTCATAATCCCAAAGTTTAGCCCAGTTCTTGGACCAGTGTAGATGATTAGTAAATGACGGAAGAATAATACACACCCACCTGGGATTCCTTTATTCTATTTATATAGGCTATAACAACTGCAAATAGGGCAATTTCAAGAATCTCATGCTTACTGGACAAAATAAAATTTAACATTTATTCAAACTCCAAATATGGATGCATTAAAGAGCTACAGAAACAAAGATATATACTGCATCACACATCGTGTACAATTTACACTGTCTAGTTTTTACTTTCATAAATGATATAGAACAGTGCCTCAGTTATATTGCTGGAAAAATTCAGTCTCTTGTATTTCATTTTCTGTTGTTACTTAAGGGACACATCTCCCTAAATACACCAACGACAGTTTTTCAAGTTATCAGGAGGTGAACATACTGAATGGAACAAATTGTTTAGAGGAAAATCTAAAGTATCAGAAGAGGAGAAAGTAGCAAAAAATTAAGGTGGTAAATGTAGGAGGAAGTACAGATACACTGGAACTTAAAGAGAGAGTCAGACCTCTCTGACTCAAAACGCAAGACACAAAACAAAGAGGAAAGTTTTGAAAAATGAAAAACCTTGTAAGGACCTGAATTCTTTCTGCTGCAAAAATTATTACCAATAGTACTGAAATAAAATGACCAAATTGAATTCAAGGTCCTATTCAAAACTTCACTGTGCATATTCCACCCTTGGTCACCTTGGCAACACCTCCCAACATTTGGGTAATCATATTGTCATGAAGAAAACCAGCTGCAAATCAGACACATAGCACTGAAAACTGAGCCAACCATATTCCATTATTAAGTCCACCTTGGGAAAGGTCTGCAGAGGCATTTGGGTTGGGTTTGCTCCATAGAAAAAGAATAAGGCAGTGAAGGCAAACAATAGGTTTTATGTGAAAAGGGTTAAAATCAGTCTGGGGCTGCCCACCTGTGTTCTTATCTTGGTGACTGTGGTCTAAACAGCCAAAATAATAAATTATGTGATTTCCACATTGTCAGGCTATTCAACTCACCAGAGCTTAAAAGCATGGAAATGTGGGGTACTGGATGGGGAAAAGGCAGTGACTCAACTAATTTCAGAGGGATGTGGGCAGCAGGCTTCTGAGACCTTTTCTCTGCCTGCCATCCCATCTGCAGGCTGGGCCAATCAGAGGGTAGGGTAGAGTCAGCAGATAACAGAGCACAGGGATGCTATAAAGATGTTCCAGTGGCTACTGAGTTTCCTTTTACGTAGAAGGGAAAATGCTTGTCAATGACTTAGGCTTATTGGAAAACTTCAGGTGATTCAAATGCAAAGGCTTAATAAAGAGACTAGTGATGTGTGGGCCGGATTAAGTGACACACTTAGAAATCAGCAATAGAAGGAAGTCATGAACACTGACCATCTGGAAGGAGCAAAGGGAGGAAAAGAGGTTCTCATCCTGACATCACCAAGAGCAGGAATAAAGAGTTTCTCCTTGACCAACTCTTAGGCTCCTCTGAACTCACTTCTCAACTAGGTCCTGACTTTTGGGCTTCCATGTAAGTCTCACTATTGTCCAGTTTTAACCAGAATCCCGCTAATAAGTCAGTTTAGCTAGAATCTCCCACCCTTGACATCTGATCACCCTCAATATCTGATCAGGTTCTTCATCTCCACTCTCCCCCAGGTGATGTCTGATCTCTCTGGCCTGTCTTCAACAAGAATCCTGTTAGGTCATATTAGCCAGAATCCCCCCTGACCGATGATATTTTCTCTCAGTAATTTTCCACCCACTGACCCTCCAACCCTGCTCCTTGGCTATAAAACCCCACTTTTCCTTGCTGTATTTAGAGTTGAACCCAATCTCTGTCCACTATTACAAAATGCCATTGTAGTAGCTCTCCCCCTACGTTCCTCATCAGCAGCAAGTGCCAGAATGAATAATTTTTTTCTTTAACAGTGAGAGTCATCACAAAGGGACCCTGTGAAACAGCTGTACTCATGGAGGGTACAGCCCAGTGGGGAGTGAAAAGAAAAAGCCCCAGCCTCACTTCCCTTCCATCCTCCTATCTATCTTCTCCTGCTCGTGCCTCTCCTTGGGTAAATACACTAGAAGCCAACTGATGACAAGAGTGCCTATTTGATGGAGAACCAAGGGGTCAGCCTCCTGGGACACATTTCACAGCAGAGATGGACAAATCCTGGCTTTGGGGTGGGGTAAACAGAGAATAAACTGATATTGTTCAGGATATTAGCCCGCTAGTTCTCAAAAGTGTATGGAATGCTTGAGCAATTCAAAAACAGTACAAAAACTATTTTTCTTCTCTTGGGTGTTTTAAAGCATAAATAAATAAATGCTCTCCTTCTGCTACTTGTTTTGGGAAAGTGAATCATTGAAGCTGCCAGAGTGTATAAGCAATGTCTTTTTATTCATGGCCATGGAACAACTCTGTGTTAAAACAACTTTTTGCTTTAGGGCAAATTTTAGCTTTATAATAGCAAGGGGAAAAGGTTAGAAAGGCTTCCTTGTTTATTCTGGGAAATAATAAATGGATTTTTTGGAAAGAATTCTTAGCAGTCTATCTTGCGTATTTTGAAGTTCTTTAGCAATGGAGAAAACATTTCTGGACGACGAGCATGATCTTCCTTCATGATTCCCCACAGATCTGAATACATCAGTGTGTTTTACTGAATGTACTAAGAAAATGCTCCTGGCTTACAGATTAACTGGTTTATCAAAGGAAGAGGCTCCTGGGTAGTTTGTAGATTGCACTGAGATCCAAATTCAAATGCAAATTGCTGAGCTAATGGATTTAGAGGGAAGAGAACTGAATTAGGAGTCAGGAAACTTGGGTTTGGGAAATGAGGTTTGTGTCTAACACTAACTAGTAATATGATTTCAGATAAGAAGTGTACATTCTTTGTGACACACTGTACTTTCTCTATAACAGTCTCGGTTAGTTTATTTCCAGTGTCCTTTTCAAAATAGCTTTAAAAAATCTAAATTCTAAAGCCATTCATTGAAACAACCAGATACCCGTTTGAAGAATAAGCAACACGGAAAAAAAAAAGTACCTTTCTTTATCAACATTTTTTTTTCTGGCCATATTTTTAAATCTGACTTTGAGATTCGCAATTACATGACCATAAACATTTACTACAGAAGGCACAAGCGGAGAGCATCAGCTAAAGAAAAGGGGATAAAGTTTTGGCCCTGTCTTTGCCTAGGACTTTGCCCTTAATAAAATTGTGTAGTGTGAATACTTTTATTTGAGGGAGGGAGGGGTCTTCCTTTTGTCCTCCTGTGGTGCATTTCTTTTCTTTTTATTAAACATTCAAGTATATTCTTTCTAACCTATTTTTCTCAATCTAGCCTAGAACTCCAGCATTGTGTCTATTTCTTCAAGAACTTTTTTTCCTTATAAAGATCCTCTCTTGAGATAATACGGACATATCACAGCAGAGTTTAAAATGTTACCTTCTGTGATAAACTGAATAATGGTCCTCTGCAAATATCTACTTCCTAATCTCTGGAGCCTGTGAATATGTTATCTTACATGGGAAAAGAAACTTGGTAGATGTGATTAAGTTAAGGATCTTGAGATGGGAGATTAGCCCAGGTTATCCGGATGGGATAAATGTAATCACAAGCAAGGATTCTTGTAAGAAGGAGGTAGGAGGATCAGGGCAAGAGAAAGAGAAGATGTAGGGATGGAAGCGGATGTCAGAGAGGAGAGAAGATGCTACACTGTTGGCTTTGAAGGTGGAGGAAGGGACCAGTAGCCAAGGAATGTAGGTGGCTTCTAGAAGCTGGGAAATGAAAGCAACAGATTTTCTCCAAGAGTCTTCAAAAAGTAAGACAGCCCTGCGGACACCTTAATTTTAGCCCAGTGAAATGGATTTCTGACTTCTGGTCTCCAGAACTGTAAAATAATATAATTATGTTGTTTTAAGCCAGTAAATTTGTGGTAATTCATTTACAGCAAAAATAGGAAGCAAGTAGAAATTCTAAGAATATTTTAAATAGGGTCTTCTGGGGACTTCCCTGGTGGTGCAGCGGTTAAGAATCTGCCGCCCAATGCAGGGGACATGGGTTTGAGCACTGGTCCGGGAAGATCCCACATGTGACGGAGCAACGAAGCCCATGCACCACAACTACTGAGCCTGCGCTCCAGAGCCCGCAAGCCACAACTACTGATCCTGCGTGCCACAACTACTGAAGCCCATGCACCTAGAGCCCATGCTTTGCAATAAGAGAAGCCACCGCAATGAGAAGCCCGCACACCACAATGAAGAGTAGCCCCTGCTCACTGCAACTAGAGAAAGCCCACTCACAGCAACGAAGACCCAACACAGCCAAAAATAAATAAATAAAGTTTTTTAAAAATTTAAAAATATATAGGGTCTTCTGGTAAGACCTAACAACTCCATTAACCAGATAAATAAATAATTATTTAATAAATCCCTGATGATTTCATATTCTATAATAGGAAGTTGTGGAGAAGTGTTGGTACCCACAGTCTCCCAAACGCCACTAATTCAGCTATGAGTTCTATTGACTTGTAAGGCAATAAGTCCCATGAGATAGTCCTAAACTACGATTCTGAGAAAAAAAAAAACAAACTGAGATTAAAAAAAAATATATATATATATATAAATATATATATTACAGAGTCGCACAGATAGGCAAAAGAATACAAAGGGTTTTTTCTATCACCATTTCCAGGCACCCTCATGAATTCATAAGGATGCCTTACCTTTTCTGTTAGATTTTATATCATTCCATTTTTTCCATTAATAAACATCAGTGGGCAAGGCAGAAATTAATTTTTAGATTCAATATCATTCAATGTTTCTTTGGCTAACTAACTATGATATTGTAAATAAGCCGTTTCTGAATTTCCATTTTCTTGGGGCATCCTTCCTGAATCAAAGTACATTCAGGATGGACAAGAAGGTAATCTTGGGCCTCTTTGCTAGTCCTCTTAAGTGGGGGTTCGAAAAAGGGTAACATGGAATTTACTATTGATGAAAATGGCTATTTATTCTCTCTATGTTCTTTACCTCTAAATATACCTCCCTCTCTAATTCCACTTATCATACCGTATTATAATTACTTATTCACAAGACTATCTCTGTCCAGTAGAGTCTAATGATGAAACTATGAGTTTTTAAGGTTAGGGATCATTTTTATGCACCTTTGTATCTCCCAAGCCTTGTGCCAGATAAGTAAATAAATGTTTTGGGAATTAATTAACCTTTACATAGACTAAGATTATAACATACTGGATAGTGCTCAGGGAATCAGGGAAAAAATATTAAAGATAATCAGAAATATCTGTCAATATTGAACAACATACACTAGATAACGGAAGCAATGGCTCCAAAGCAAACATATCACAGTTTAAAAGAGAAGTGCTTACCTTGGGCCAAATGGTTAAGAGCTGAGTATCCCTTTCCCTTTGCATTTCCGCACTTCTCTTTCAACCTGGCTTTCACAACATCCTCCTGCTGAAGAGATGCCCTATTGACTTCATCCTGCTCCATTATTTCCCGGGATACATTCCCAGTATAGCCTGGGTCTGTCTTCAGACTGCTATGTGTTTTACGCAGTTTCATCCCTCTCTTGTTCATCAAATTGTACTCGATATGCAAAGATTTGCTCTACAGTCCTGCTTTCAGCTTTAACCACTAAAGAAATCTGTTCTCACTTGCTAAGATATGTGTCAATTTAATGTCATTCTCCTAGGAAACATCTTTGACACCAGAGCTTTCTTAAAAAAATAACTTCTTTGCACACAGCATAACAAAACTTCAGATTGGTGGTGCTGTAATGCAGATTTTATTTTATCAGATCGTTAATGTGCCCTCAGTTAACATAAGCATGTATTTAGGGGTAGCATTGGTCCTGATTGCAAGACTCTATGAAATTTTACTGACCTCTCTGTACAGCCATCAAGATTCAATTTTTGACCCACTTCAGCCTTTCCACAAAAATATTATTGTAAAATAATATTACTCTATGACAAAAATACTTTTAAGCCTATCATTCACTTACTTCCAACAACAGTCAATCAATAAATTCTTGATTTTGAACAATCCCTTAGCGTTCATAGAAATTGCATTTGACTTGTCTTGTGAGACTGACTGTGTTAAAGGGATAATCGGGGGAAGGTAAAGAAAGCCAAATTACAAATTTGTTTGTCAATAAAGTCAGTTGAGAGTATAAGATAATATTATAAAGCTGAGTCCACTGTGATCCTCTACGATGGTTTCCAAAGGTGGCTGAAACATGATAACATTTAAACTGAATATGTCATTTTGATTTTGGAGTCACTGGATAATGAACTGTGGTGAACCATGGTGAGTGATTTTTAAAGATGATTGAAGAAAAACAGATGAGCTTCTTAAATGGATAAAATACAAAGAATAAAGAAAGTATGCCAATTAGTAAAGAAGAGGCAGAAGGCCTAAAGCAACATTAAAAATGTAGAACTTAAAAGAAATCAGGGACAGACCTAGAAGTTGGAAGCTGTAGGACTCTAAACCTATTTCTGCTGGCAATAGAAAGTGTGATGATTTATGTAATTGCTTACAAATGGTAAAATGTTTTTAATTACAGGAAAAGGCTTCAGGGATATTCATTTGATAAAAGTTTTCCCTCCTTAATCTGTCATTCTGTAACACTGAGGGATGCTTCATATGCAAAAACCAGAAACATTCAGAAGTCTGTGAGTGTGGAGCCCAGGGAAGTTTTAAGCACCTATATTATTTAGAAGGACATGGATATTGAGATTGAATTGAGAGTGCAGATAGGGAAGAAAGAGGTGGAAGAGGGTTGGACAAACACAGCTAGTCTCCAAGAGTATGCATTATTTGAATATCATCAAATTCCCTCAGGAGCACTCCCTTGAACAACTGATGTCCTCTCACTAATATTAAACTTTACATGCATATCCTATTCCTGATTAAAGTCCTTGATAGCAGGAATGATGCCTTTTCATTGTGTTGTTATTGCTTTTAGGAAATTTCTTTGATGTCCAGCATAAAGTCAGTAGAGACTGGGTAGGGCTCAAGAATCTGTACATATAAAACTCAAGTTTCAGAGAAGGTGTATAGCTGCAGGCAGGATGGGAGATCACTGCCAGAAGTACCCCAGCCAAGCATTTTTTTATCACTCAGCAATTACCAACAGCCTTCTGAAAGTGCACGGGGTGGGGGGGCCCATGTAAATCTTCTCAAAGTATATTGATTTCCTTTGTAAACCGGCTGCATAGGGAAGCCAACAAATATATCTTGTTCTGCTTGGCACTCATTTTATCATTAGTACTATTATTAATAAATAGTATTTATTGTGTACCTCTCATATGCCAGGCAGTGTGATTTTTCTTTAATTATACCAAGTACTTGCAAAAAATTACAAACAGAATTTTATTTTCCACATTTAAAAGTTAAAAACAATTAAGTTTAGAGGGCTCAGTAACATGTCCAAGAGCACACAGCAAGTGAATTCATTGGTTTAAGTGACTTTCCATTTCCTGTGAAACTGGTTTAACGTGAGGTATTTTTGTGGGTATGGCTTAACCATGGATGCTGAGAAGAGCAAACCATTTTCTACCTGCTTACTTCCCTACTATTTATCAGATCTAGTTCAGCCAACCAAACACCAAAGGCACAATCCACAAAAGAAAGAAAGAATTGATAATCTGGACTTAAAAAACTTCTGCTCCATGAAAGACAGCATCAAGAGAATGAAAAGACAGTTCACAGACTGAAAGAAAATATAGCAAAGGACACATGTGATAAAAGATTGTTATCCAAAATACACAAAGAGCTCTAGAAACTCATCAATAAGAAAATGAACAACTCAATTCAAAAATGGGCAAAAGACTTAGACACCTCACCAAAGAAGATATACAAATGGCAAGTAAGCGCATGGAAAGCCATTCGACATCATATGTCATTAGGGAATTACAAATTAAAACAATGACATACTACCACATACCTATTTGAATGATCAAAATCCAAAACACTAACAACTCCAGACACTCATGAGGACGTAGAACAACAGGAACTCTCATTCATTGCTGGTGGGAATGAAAAATGGTACAGCCACTTTGGAAGGCAATTTGACAGCTTCTTACAAAACTAAACGTACCATTACCACATGATCCAGCAATTGTGTTTCTTGGTATTTATCCAAGTGAACTAAAAACACGTTTCCACAAAAACCTGTACAAGGATGTTTACAGCAGCTCTATTCATAACTTCCAAAGCTTAGAAGCAAGTTATTTATCCATTCAACCTACTGTCCTTCAGTAGGTGAATGGATAAATAAACTGTGGTACGTTCAGATAATAGAATATTATTAAACATTTAAAAGAAATAAGCTATCAAACCAAGAAAAGACATGGAAGAAATTTAAATACACATTACTAGTGAAAGAAGCCAGTATGAAAAGATTATATACTTTATGATTCCAACCATATGACATTCTGGAAAAGGGAAAACCATAGAGAGAGTAAAAAGATAAGTGGTTACCAGGTGTTAGAAAGGAGGGAATGATGAATATGCAGAACACAGAAGAATTTTAGGACAATGAAAAATATTCTGTATGATACGACAGTGGTGGATACAAGTCATTATACATTTGTCAAAATCCATAGAAGTACAACACTAAGAATGAACCTGAATATACACTATGGGCCAAGGGTGATAATGATGTGTCAATGTAGGTTCCTCAGTCATAACAAATGTACCACTCTGGTGAGTGATGACCCTAGTGGGGGGGTTTGTAGAGTTGCGGGGACAGGAAGAATATGGGAACCCTCTGTACTTTCTGCTCAACTTTCCTGGGAACCTAAAACTGCTTTAAAACATACAGTCTATTAATTTAAAAAGAAGCAATTAAAACATACTGGCTTAATTTAAGATGTTCTTCGGTTATGGCTTAATTAAATCAATTCAAATTAAAATATTTATACCGCTCTTCTCTGTAATATAATGAATAGACTACAACAGATGTAGAGGACACTGAGAAAAGAAGAACAATGTCCATTTGCTCCATTTATATTGTTATTAAATTAATTTAAATAATGTGGCTTTAAAAATTGCCTCTTGAGTGATCAGATGTATAACATTTGCCAACAGTCCCTTGGAAAGAATTGGGCTACTAATCTGCCTTGTAGATTGCAAAATCCATGGGAAACATCAGACTGTCCTCAGATACATCCCTACCCTTCTTTGTGAGTGTTTCCCAGACCCATCTGCCAAATAAATGTTGCTTATTGCCTGAATTTTGTTTTAAATGTTTGAAAATTCTGTTTTACTTATTTAATTTTCCTCCAAAAGAATAATGAAAGCATAAATCACGCTAAATTAAATTACACATGTAGGAAATGATGAAAATGCAAATTATATAAACCTAGTAACAGTTATGACAGTTACAACCAGTTTGATTATCTTATCTTCAGAAGATACTAAAAAGGATAACTAGTGATACACTGTTCCAGCATATCAAAAATTGTTATATCTTCTTGAATGATCAGTCTTTGCTACATTTTCCAGGTTTACACTATAAGGTATAGGAGGTTCCCATGGCATTTGAGTCGTGAAGATTTTTCTTGCAAGTCTAATGTTAAATTATGAAGACAGTGTGACAGTAATATGATGAAAATAATTCCCATTTTACAGAAAGAGAAGTTAAGCACAAACACACAGGATAGAGGTGATGTTAAAGCTGCAATAAGAATTCAAGGATCACTGTATCTTGTAATTTTGCTCAGGGTTTGTAATAACATTTTTAAGGTATAATTTAAACCAACTGAGGCATCTCAAGATTGCTGCTAACACCACCATTGTATTTTAGCCTAAACCTACCTACACTCATGAAAGCTCCTGATGGCTTTTGTAAACCCAGTATGGGGGGAGGGTGGGGGAAGCTAGGAGGCAACAGCATAGTTCCTCTGAAAAACATTTATTGAGTGATCATTTTGGAGTCCTGCAGACACTGTTACGTAGTTTGATGCACCTTCGTTGCTTTCATAGTGTTTGAGCCCTTTAGATCAATCAGCTCAATTTCTGCTGAAATGTTTAGTTAAGCTGACAAATTTGTGTGGTAAATATAACCGCCTGGCAGGAAGCTTTCTGTCTGCTTTAGTGAATGCTTTGAAATAAATCCAGCCAGAACCATTTGTTCAGGCAGCTTTGAAAGTCAGTGATACAAAGGAATAAGCTATAGGTTCTGTCTTTAGTGCTGTGTTTGAATGGCTCAGGGGGTAAAGACCAGTGCTCTGGAAGGTCCAAAGGACTCCACGGGCAGATGCAACTGGCAGATACAGGTTGGACGCAGCAGGAAGCACTTAATGTATTATGTGTGAGAATTTGGGCCAGGTCAAAGAGGCAGCCAGCCCAGAGGAAGCAGTCAGGTAAGGCTGTGAACCGATGAACCACTCCAGGCACTTCTCTAAGAGCAGCAAATGATGGGGAGGGATGAGGGGATGCACGGATACTTCAGCTCCTGTCTTTAAGGCTTGTTATCTAAGTGCTGAGAATGAATATCCATAAGGACTCTGAAATACTTCCATAACTCATCCATGTGTCTACTTCTTAATTCATTTAAAACTTAACAAATATTTGATAAGCATGCCTTCTTTGAATAAGAATGTTGGATGCTACTGGGAGGGGATGTCGAGTTAGAGATCTGTTTGGGACCCCTATACGTATAAAAAGAGCAGAGAGGAAAATGGTGTAAGAAACCCCAGAGAGGTACAGTACAATACTGTGGGATTTTAAATAAGTGAGAAATTACTTCCGGTTGATTCAAGGTGATGGTGAATATATAAATGAGTAAACTGGTTCAGTTTATGAGAATGAAAGTAAGCTCAACAAAGGCTAAAGCTATACAGAATAAAAAGGATATTTAAGCTGAGTAGGATTTTTGGTTTTTACACAATCTATGCAGTAACTTAAATTTGTATGGCCTTTTAACTTCCCCATCAACTTTTATATACCCTATTTTATATGGTCATTACAACAGTCTTAGGGTATAAGTAGGAGAAAAATTATTCACCAATTTTACAATTGAAAAATGAATTTCCCGAGATACTGAATGACTGTCATGGTAGGAAAATCGTATCTTGAACTTGGGTCTTCTCCCTCTAGGTACAACATGGGATTTTTCCTCATCATGTAGTTTGTGGTGAAGATTGTTAAAGATGTGGGAAACACTTAAGGGTGTTTGTCCCTAACAAATGGGAATAGGACTTAATTAGAGGGAATAAATTTACAGTTCATTTTAGATATTGCTGAACTGTTTGAAGTGTTTGTGGTGATGATATATTCCTTTTCTAATTAAAACTAATTAAGAGAAAATATCCGGAAAAAGAAAACATAAAATAAGGAAATTAAGGACATAGACAATTTAAGGTATAGAGAAAGGGAAAGGGTATAGCCCACCCAGAATATAAAAAGACTATATTTTATGAACAGGTATCTCAAGTTCAGGGATAAATGGGAAAATAGCTTGATCATAATATACAGATTTGATCTACTTCAAGGGTGGATCATCTTCGATGCAGGATCAAATAAACTTCCCCCGAATAATATTCATCTATAACTACAATACAGGCAAATATGCATATCCTCATGGAAAATTCTACCCCATATCATGTGAACCAGTTGAGCATACTTGAACAATTCAGTGAAAATTTCTACACTTGAGTATCTTCCCTTTCTAATGGGAACAAGCATATGTGCCTATCTGCCTCATTATTAGTAATAATAACACAAATGTATGGCATTTTACAATTTAAGCAACAATGATATAACATTGAACACAATACTACTGAAGATGTAGCTACGTATTTGGAGAATAACAAAACATTTCAATTAATATGTTCAGGATTCTTAGTTATCGTCAAATGAAATGATACCTTTCCCTTAGGAGGCTACATACTGCTTTGAAAGTATTGATTTATTTTCATAAATAAATATGCCCTGTGGAGGCAGCTTAGTATGATAGAACATCCTAGGCCAGAACTCTGAAAATAGAGGCCCTCATCTTAGGGTGAGAGCTGCCCACTGTGATTGAAGACCAACTATCCACCCCCTCCAAGCCCATGCACACTCAGCTGCAGCAATACTGTGCGGAGTCTTCTAGCTCATTGGCAATGCAGGCAGAAGCAACAAGCAAGGTAATACTTTGCAAAAAAAATCTGGAGATTTAGAGAAAAAAAACTGGTTATTCAATTCGAGGTAGCCATAGCTGGGGATGTGGATTTGAGGTCTTGATATGCCAACATCCACAAAGTGAAAGAGAGCAAGGTGTTTAAGTAACTGATTGTAAACCTTCCCATCTTTGTGCATTAAGTGACATGGCCACACGATTTGCCTTACACATCTTTGGGTGTGACTTATGCAAGCTGTATATCTCTTATCTGAAAGGTGCTTGTTTAGACCCTTCTGAACCAAACTGTATTTGGGTGTCAGAAAGCTGATAGTCAGGTGTTATGATATAGTGATGGTTTTCAAAGAGTTGATTTATTAGAAGGAAAGATCAGTCAACTGAGGTATATGACACAGGTGAGAACAGCAAACAGACCATCTGCAAGCTCATGCAGACACAGCCAGATAGAGTAATTCCAAAAATGAGAGAATTTGTTTTCAGTTGAAAGAGAGTATGGGATGACATGAATGAAATTTGAGGACATCATGCTAAGTGAGATAACCCAGTCACAGAAAGACAAATATTGCATGGTTCCACTTATTTGAGGTATCTAAAATAGTGAAATTCATAGAATAAGAGAGTGGAAGGGTGTTGGCAGGGGCTGAGGGGAGGTGGAAATGGGGAGTTAATAATCAATGGGTATAAATTTCAGTTAAACAAGATGGATAAGCTCTAGAGATCTGCTATATAACAAGGTACCTAAAGTCAACAGTAACATATTGCACTTAAAAATTTGTTAAGGAGGTACTCATGCTAAGTATTCTGATGACAATAAAATTTAAAAAATAATAAAAAGAGACTAGGAAATTCAAGTTCTTGTGAAATTTCCCTTAAAGCTTATATTCAGGGGATAACTTGATGGGATAGGATGGATGAGGTGAGAAATACAAAAATACTAATGGAGAGAAATAGAAAAATATCATGTGGATTAATGTGAAGATAACAGTATTAGCCTCCAAAAATATAGAATGAGATGGAAAATGTAAGCTTTTCAAGGACAGAAGGCAGCAAACTGTGCCCCAGTATCTAGCAGAGTGTCTGTGTAAGTAGGTCCTTAAGAAATATTTGTCAAATTGATGAAATGTCCCTGACTATTAGTGATGAGGATTTGGCCATCTAGTTCTCGTTTCTACAATGAAAATAAACCCAGATTGAGACTAAGGAGACAGGAGAAGGAGTTTGAAAAAGGAAAGTCAGAAATGCCTGTATTTTTTTTCTCCAACTTCCCAGATCATTAAATGAAATATTTTGGAAAAATGAAGACAGAATCTATTAATATCAAGGTCTTAGACTCCTGCCTCCTTAACACGTTGGTCATCCCTGTCTGCCCTGCAGAGAGGTCAATAAACCTTGGACCAGGACTTCACTGAAATCCACTCGGAAGGCAAGAGACAGTAGCCAACTCATACCACACGTAGTCAGGTCATGTCAATTTCAGAGGCGAGTCTCAGGATTATTTTCAGAAACTATCAGCAGTTGGTATCCCTTACTTCCTATTCACTCTAAGAAGCAATGAATTCGGGGGAGGGGAATGGAGAAACAGAATTGAAACACATAATAGGAAACCTATTAATGAGGAATGATTTTCTGACTATTCTACCTGTCCTTCATCAGAAACCCTCTAAATTATACTTTGGGCTGGTTCTGCCCATAAGGAAAGAGAGAAAGAGGAGCCTTTTCCCACTTTCAAGAAATGCCCTTGGAATCTCTCTTACCGAGACAGCTTCTGTTTGCTTTTTGTCTGAGCCCTGAAAAGCTTCCGAGTCAAGAACTCTTCTAGGTCGTGTGAGATACAGCACAGATCATTACAGCAGCCTCAGCCTCTCAAGCTGCTCCCAGTATTTCTGCAATAACTTGCAGTGAGAGCTGTCCCTTCCCGGCTTCTGGTTGAAGTCTAACAACCAAGATATGACTTACCCAGGGCAGGACTGATTAATCATCGCTTTACAGATGAAGAGACAGGACTTGGCAAGAGCCACGTCTGGAATAAAACGCTGATGTCTGTGACTATTAATCCAGTGGTTTCCCCACTGTATCACAGTGGAAGCATGGCATAGCTTGAGACTGTTCTGTATAATGGTTAAAAGCATGACATCTGGAGGTGGATCTTGATTCAACTATTTCCTAGCTGTGCGACCAAGGCAATTTACTTAAGCTCTCAGAGTCTTAGTTTCCATACCTGAAATAGGGGTACAATGATAATGCATCATACCATATGAAGATCAAAGGAGATAAGCTATGTTACTGTTAAGCTTAAAATCTCATCCATCTCAGCCCTCAATAATGTAGCCTTTGTGAGTGTGCTAACAAGAGGGGAAGCGGCTCAGGAGCTGGAACAAGGCTGAAAGCAGTAGGAGGTAGGGCTGCCCCAAGGGGTCCACGTGGGGAGTGAGGAAAGAACATGAATTTGAATCCAGACTTGGATGGCTATTACCTATGTAGGCAAGCCATTTAATCTTTTCTCAATCTCAGTTTTCTAATTTGTAAAATAGGTATAGGATGGATACTTCACTGAGATGTAGTAAAGAGAAGCATAAATTGCTATGTGAAATACATAGTGTGATGTCTGGTGTACAGAAGGCACTCGATAAATGATAGCTGTTATTATTCAGTATCATTCATAATCAAAGTTCCTCTCCCAATCCATTCCATGTCCCAATTGTTCAGAATAAGTTACACAGATACACACACATACATTCAAACACACACAGTATGATAGAAGAATTAGTGGGTAAGAGGACAGGAATAAAGACGCAGACGTAGAGAATGGACTTGAGGACACGGGGAGGGGGAAGGGTAAGCTGGGACTAAGTGAGAGAGTGGCATAGACATATATACACTACCAAATGTAAAATAGATAGCTAGTGGGAAGCAGCCACATAGCACAGGGAGATGAGCTTGGTGCTTTGTGACCACCTAGAGGGGTGGGATAGGGAGGGTGGGAGGGAGGGAGACGCAAGAGGGAAGAGATATGGGGATATATGTATATGTATAGCTGATTCACTTTGTTATACAGCAGAAACTAACACACCATTGTAAAGCACTTATACTCCAATAAAGATGTTAAAAAATCATAATAACAAAAAACAAAACACACTCACACACAAAAGAATTAGGGGGTAAGAAACTAACCTAAGACTTCATTAAATATAACGGTTTTGGTGAAAGAGAAGGACCAGGAGTGATTTCTAGGGAGTCATAAAGTTAGTGTGCACTACAATAAAAGTCATGATAGCACACAAAATAACAGCACACCAAAAGTATTTTATATAGGCTGAATCAATAATAATAATATTAATCATAGTAAGATTCTTTTAGAACTTTATTCTCCCTCTTTTAAAGACTGTCATGCTGCTAATATTATTTTACTTTATTTAGCTAGAATACCTACAGAGATATACTTTTTTGCTTGCTCCTTAATAGTAATTAAAATAAAACAGCTAGAGGTCTTTCTACCTGTAAGAGATTGGAGTTGTTCACTCATGTTACAGGTCTTGCCTTCATCAGTCCCTCCTAAATATGTCCCAGCTATCTCCTTACAAATATCACCACAGCGTGTTCTATGTTTAAAATTCAGTAGGAATCCTTTATGGGTTCTTGAACATGCAACTTCAACCAGAAAGTTGTTCCAAACTGGCCAGGGGCTTCATGGGACCCCGGCAGTCAAATGTAGCATGACTCTCATCTCTGGCAACATGCATAAGATGGCCCCTTCCATCAGATATATTCCACACTATCCTCATAAGCAGGCCTGAGCCCAGTTTCCAACTTCCAGGTTGAAAAGTAATAAAGCATTTGAAGACTGATATAATAAGATGATTGGCTTTCCATTTGCCTCCCTCACACGAGTCAGATAGATCAGTTACACTCTGATAACTTCCTAGAGAAATCCCTCAGTGGACCAGAAAATATCGCTGCACTAGGTCTTCTACTACCCTCCTTACCTCCAACTATAAGGAATGTTCTGTTACTTATATCACTGCAGTCTGATGCCAAGGTGCTCTTGCTTAGACAACCAAATTCAGGATTTGCACAGCATACAGTATAAGGAGTTGACTAATACAGTCATTCCTCAGTATTCCAGGGGCATTCGTTCCAGGACACACTACTCACCGCCCACATCCTCAACCTTTGTGGATATGGAAACCCAGGGATGCTCATGTATCTTATATAAAATGGTGAAGTATCTGCATACAACCTACACATCCTCCTATATACTTTAGATAACCTCTAGATTACTTATAATACTTAATACAATATAAATATGTAAATAGTTGTAAATACAATGTAAATGCTATGCAAAGAGTTGCCTTGCAATATTCAAGTTTTGCTTTTTGTAACTTTCTGAATTTTTAAAAATATTTTCGATCAGTGGTTGGTTGAATCTGCAGATGCAGAACTCACGGATATGATACCCACAGATGTAGAGGGCCAACTGTAAAAACACAGAGACATTTTGCATTCTTTAAGAGCAAAGCACGCCTTTCTAACTAACTGACATAAAAAGGTTTCTGTGGAATACGTTATTTTACATAATTTTGTTTTTACAAATTAAGGATGCTTTATGTTAAAAGCTACTTGCCCTAAATCCTCTTTTTCGGGGGATATCTTAAATTATATAGAAGTAAAACTCCTGGAGATCTGAATTCCAAATCTGTTTCAATACAAATATTCAGGCCGATGCAGAGTCAAGATACAAGCAAAACTAGTCAGGTAACTGCTTCTCAGCAGACTGTTTGTGATGGGTCCAATGGTGGGAACCAGATCCAGCAGGGCCAGGACTCAGGTGAGGCAAATGGGATGGGTCTTGCGAAACCATGGTCAGACTATCTTTATTGAATATATTTCTATTTTGTTCATCAAGAATTTTTAATTAATTAATTTTAATTAATTAATTTTTAATTAATTTTGATTTCTTAAAATATAGTATTAAAATATTATTTATCTTAATTACTGAGTTTTAGGGCATTCCCTTAAATTTCACACCCGAGGCAAGTGCCACATTTTGGCCCTGGATTGGATTACTGGTTCCAATTTTTCACAAACCTGTATCGATACTCCTGGTATGTTTTCAAGGTGAGTGGGAAGTAAAGGAAAATGAATGTTCAAAAATATCACAAATTTACCGTTGTATAAAAATCACCTATCGTAGGCATTACTCACACAAATCTTCGAAAGGTATTTTTTTGTCAAAACCTAAGTTCATGTTTTCGAAGAAAACACCAACAATGGGAGGTTTTAGGGAGACTAGGAGCATAAATGTCAAATTTAGCAGGACTGTGTGAGTGATCTCCATTTATAAATAATACACTACAACATAGTAACATGATATTTATCTAGCATTGTGCAGACATTTGGTATTCTAGGAACACACATATTTTTGATAGCTTAATGGTTATCAATTCAAATGCCCCCAAGAAAGTCGATGAGAAGCTATCTATCACATCATTTACCTGCTTTCTTAAACAGGCTAGATGAAAATAAACAGACAACTAAAGTAAATCTCTGGATTCTTTAAGTTTATCATCATGAACATCACATTAAGCTGTAATATAATGATGCCATCTGTGGCTACGGTGGGAGACGGAGTTGTTGATCCATGTATGAAATGGCCCTTGATCTATTCTACAGTCCAGTGCTTCTCCTGCATCACAATCACCCAAGGGAACAGAGACTGTTGGTCCCCTTCCTCTAGTGTTTCTTTTTCTGTAGGTTTGGGGTGGAGAACAATTGTGCATTACTAACATATTCCTAGGTGATGCTGCCGCCCTGGTCCAGAAACCACATTTTAAGCAGCATAGATTTTTCTTTTATCTTTTTCTTTATCTTCTCCTCCTTCTTCTTCTTCTTTATTAGATTCCCTACCTATCTCTCCTTCACCTATCACTTATCAATGTTTTCCATGTGCTCTTGCTTGTTAAGCTCTTGCAGAAAAAACTGGGCCGTCTCCTCTTGCTTCTTCAGACGAAGATTGTGCCTCTAGGCTTCAGATTTTATTTGCAGCAATCACACAGCCAGTTTTGAGGCAGAACCAGGGTTGGAGTTCCTGGTCCTTAGTGATTCTGCCTTTAAATTTTGGACTTAAGAAACTGGAGACATTGAGGTGTCATTTCCTATGAAGTATGGATAATTCCACAGACCTTCCTAACACCCTTAATTCCCTTCCCAGGCTTCCAAAATATCACTCTCAACTTGAGGAGGCAAATCTGGTTCTTCAATCATCTACATTACCATGGAAGCATCTCTGCTTCTACCAGTTTTCTCACTCCTTGTATAAAGTGAGATAGAGAAATGTTATTCACCAGAATGGTGTTTTTCTTACTATTTAAAACCCAGGTTTGTTGTCAAACTTTAATATTCTCATTACCCATCACTTCCAAGTCCTTTAAAAAACTACAGTAACAACATAGAGAAAATCTCCCTCAGTTTTTCTGAATGTTAGAAAATAAAAATAAGAGAAACACACATTCATTTCTCAGAGAATTTAAATTTTAACTGTATCTATATGAACCCTGTGGAAGTGATACAGAAGATGCTTTTGCATATCAATTAAAAGAGCATAGAAGATGTGGTGTGTATATATAATACACACACACACACACACACACACACACACACAAAATGGAATATTACTCAACCATAAAAAAGAATGAACTAATGCCATTTACAGCAACATGGATGGCCCTAGAGATTATCATACTAAGTAAAGCACATCAGATAGAGAAAGACAAATATCATATGATATCACTTATATGTGGAATCTAAAAAAATGATACAAATAAACTTATATGCAAAATAGAAATAGACTCAGAGACACAGAAAACAAACTTATGGCTAACAGAGTGGAAAGGGGGGAAGGGAAAAATTAGGAATTTGGAATTAATAGATACACACTACTATATATAAAATAAACAACAAGGACCTACTGTATAGCATGGGGAACTACATTCAACATCTTGTAATAACCTACAATGGAAAAGAATCTGAAAAATTATGTATATATATGTGCATATATATATAACTCATTCACTTTGCTGTATACCTGAAACATTGTAAATCAACTATACTTCAATTAAAAACCATAAATTTCTAAAAAGTATAATGATATAAACATAGATTACAACAATGTTTTTATCATTTGTATTCATGAATTTTCAGTCATACTCTCCATATCAATCATCGTCTTTACATGTCACCTTCTACTTCTGTCAGTGAACAATTAAAATGCTTATTAGGACATAATTATAAGTGTGCACAATTGTTATAGCAGATAGGATGAAAAATCAAAGACAAATACCCCCAAAACTGTAGATAAATAAAATTAATGTGGCATCATACTAATATCAATGAGATTTAAGAAGGAAGAGGCAGTAAAAATAATGACATTCTAAATGCCCCATCAAGTTACCATATTTTAGATTTATGTAACTATTTTAACCAATTTGGTTAACTGTCTATAAAATCTGTAATAGTGTTTCTACCTTCTTAGTTACTCTAAAAATTAAAACTAAAAAAAACCCAATCTATATAGTAGAAGATATGAACAAAGAAAACACCAAAATGGTATTAAAATAAAAGCCAGAGGTATAAAATAAGGCAGAGGAAATAATCACAACAAAATAATTTGAATGCTTACTCTGTGCCAGACAATATACTAAGTGTTTTAAGTCCACTATCTAATTTAAACCTTCATACAACTTCATAATATAGCTAGTAAACAGCACCAATATTTAAACTCAGACTCTGTTTTTTCAAATATCGCATGATAATAATTTAAATAGTGTGTGACAATAAATAGGAACAAGTGAAACCCTCCTTGGAAAAGGCAAAGTATTTCAAGTTGGGTAGATACGAACAAACAAAGGAGACACCTATGTGCTATTAAGACATACTTAAGACAGTCTTTACATACTAAACAAAATAGTACTAAAACATAAAACAAAAGACGTTAGAAATAAAATGTATTTACAGAAATAATGTAAATTATAAAACTACTTAACTTCATAAGTGTAATAAACTTGAATACTAAAACCAAAGTCTACTTCATTTTGAAATATACAGCAAAAATCCTGTATTCTTGTAAACTGAATTTCACAGAATATTAGTATTTTCATGTTATTATGTTTAAAAATGCCTATCTTAAATCAACAATCTACATAGTGACAAAATTTTAGAGGCAGTAAATACTTTTAAAACTCAGAAGAAAGTACAAATCGCAACCATATAGAGAAAATCGTATAGTAAAATGTTAATAGTATACTAGTATGCTATTTGTATACTATTTGTACTATTTGTATACTATTTGTACTACTGTTTACTATTTGTATACTAGTCTGTATTTTTAAATGTACTTATAGTTAATGAACACGTTTCTTTCATAAAATTTTATTTTAAACGAGAGCAAATATAAACTTATATATGTATATGCATATTTGTGTGAATAGGAGTGTGTGTTTGTGCATGTATACATACATATATATTAAAGGATATTTAAAAACCATTACACTGCATCAGTCATCAATTCCTGGACTCTGTTTTTCATGAGAATGCATGAATTTGAATATATCTCCAAATAATGTCTTTTTTAAATGTTAAGGAAATATCCAGAATGATCTAGAGTGTTCCTTTTACAAACCATTTTAAATCTCATCTTCCAATTATTTATATTCCTTATTATCTTTTTAATTTATGAACTCACTTGTGGGGAAGAACATCAATAAATTTACTACCAGGTATGAAAAGAAGTCTAATACTTTTTCTTTTCTTTTCTTTTCTTTTGTCCTAAAATTACCTTCAAGCTTCAAGAGGATTCTCCTACGTACAGTATTGTTGAATTTGTTGAACGTGACCATGCTCCACTTACTAATATCCTTCATGGACATGAATTTGATTGTGTCCCTTCTCACCCATCATTTTTCTGAACTGAAAATTTCTCATCTGGTCTTACTGTTTTTTTCCTTTGATCATTTCTGTTAACCTTTCAGGCTTTTCTGTTTTATGGCTTTAATGAAATGTACTGAATAAAACCATGGACTCTACTCCACATACAGAAACATTATTAGCTCTGTTCAAAGATTTAACAAAATTATATAATCCTGTTTTCTTCAATTTTATCATGGTTATCTTTGGCATTTGGTTGACCTTTTGAACTGCCACTCTACACTGGACTATCTTCAAGGAATAGTTGACATAGATTCAGATATTTTTAATTTTTTTTCCAGACAAAAGTAATAGAAGAGAGAGTAATTCATTTTACCAGCATAGTTTGGATTACATTTCCCCAAGATACATTACCTTACACTTGCCATAGCTGAAATTTATCCTCTATTATTTTGTCTATTCACACAGCATTACAAAGTGTTCTGGCAGGAAACATCCATCCCACAAGTTGGAACAGTTTCAGAGTCATCTGCAAACTTATAGATCTGTTTCAGTGCAGTCAACATGGCCCACCTTCCTCCCCAGACCCACACTCTTCCAGTAGATAGGCTTTTTTTTTTTCTCTCTCTATTTTTGGCTTAGTCCAACTTCATGCTCTGATGCTAATCCTGTATATCAGAGGGGAATTTCAAGAACTTGAGCAAGTGCTACAAGTGAGAAGATTAAGTCCATGTGGATACTGTCTAATCCTACAGTATCCCACCCTGTTCTCTACCTTGACTGTTCTTCCTTACGTCCAAGCCCCTCCCTTATACTCCAACTTTGATAACAGGTCTGTGTCTTTGCACATGGCCTGTCAATGCTACTTTTGTTTGTTCTGGTTTTTGAATGTGAATGCCTTGCCTTACTCTTGTTAATATCCCATTTCTTTTGCCACCTGCCAGATTGGTCTTCCTTTTCTTAAAGCAGTGGTTATGAATCACTTGGAAGCCTTATTGAGATAGTTTCTTGGTCCCATCGCTAGAGATTCTGATTCAGCAGGCAAGGGCATGAACAACAACTCTGCATTTCTAACAGGCTCACAAGTGATGCCCATGCTGCTGGCCTGGGGACCGCACTTTGAGAATTACACAGCTTCTAAGATCTCTGTCCGTTTTTTGTTTACCACAAGCCCCCGCTTGATGATCCACCTGTCTGACCAGCTCATTTGGGTTGTCTTGATGGACTTCCCTACATCTCAGGGCCCTATTCCTTTCCCTGACCACTGTCTGAGAAAGGCAAACAACACCAACTCTAATTCTGCTTCCTAAAATGATGATGATGATGGTGACAGTGATGAAAATGCTGTTGCTGCTGAGCCTCAATTAAAGTGGAGATTAAAGATGGAAATAAGAACATATAGATTTTGAGCCTATTAAATGAGAAAACACAGCACTTTGCACAATGTCTGGCACATAATGTGGGCCCAATAAATGTGATGTCGATGGTGATGGCAACGTATCATTAATTCAACAGATTGATTGATTGACTGATTAGTTTCTGCAGATATAATAGTGAACAAAACAGATAAGGATTCTACTCTGGTGCAGATAGGAACAGTGAATGAGGACATAGACAACAACAGATTGTAATAAGTACTACAAAGGAAAAAATAACAGGGTGGTGGAACAGAGTAACTGAGAGAGGCTGATTTAGTCAGAATGGACAAGGATAAACTCCAAAAGAGGGTGGCATTTGTGATATGATCTGGGTGAGGAGTTAGCCACATTAAGAGCTGAGGGAAGATCATTCCAGACATGGGAAGCTGCCCCAAAATGTTTTGCGAATGGAAATTGGTTTGTTCAAGGAACAGGCAGGAGGCTAGTATTGGAGCCCAATGGATAGAGGTAGGATGTGATGAAGTTAGCAAAGTTGACACAAGCTAAATCCCACAGCAGTTGGTAAGATGTGGTAAGGAGTTTTTAGTTTAGTCTAAAAAAATATGCAAGGACCTTGAGCATTTTAATTTCTAAGAAGGGACATTCTGTGTTCTGATTAAACTGTTGAAATCATTCTGAGAGAGAATGGGTTACAGTAAGGCAAGACTGAAAGAGAGAGAGTTAGGAGGTTACAGGTCTGGTCCAGGTAACAGGTGAGAGTAGTTGGCTTTATTTAAGGTGAGGGAAGGCAGGATGGAGAAAAATAGGTAGATTTGAAATATACCCTGGAGGTTGAACTAGTATAGATTTAATGTAAATAATGTAATGTAAATAAGGTATAAAGAAAAGAGGGCCCAAAGCTCATGACTGGGTTTAATGTATTGCAACACTGAGAATATATTCATTAAACCAAACTCTATTTACTTATTTTGAAAGTTTTCATATGTATTATATATGTGAATGATAAATATTCCTTATTACCCAAAGCTAATTTAATTGTGAATATTTATTTTCCAGGGGATTTTCTTAATAATTTACAATGTTGACATTTTCATAGTCTTTGGTAAATTGTAAATAATGGTAGTACACTTCTTTTTTTTTTTTTAAACATATATATACTTTTGATGTGGACCATTTTTTTAAGTCTTTATTGAATTTGTTACAATATTGCTTCTGTTTTATGTTTTTTTTTTTTTTTTTGGCCGTGAGGCATGTGGGCTCCCAGCTCCCCGACCAGGGATCGAACCCGCACCCCCTGCATTGGAAGGCGAAGTTTTAACCACTGGGCCGCCAGGGAAGTCCCGGTAGTACACTTCTTAATCTCCCTCAAGAAAGCCTATAATACTTTTAGTTCAAATTATTTTTTAAAATAATAATAGCTAATATTTATTTAATGCTTCATACGTACTAGACCCTGGTTCATGTCCAAATCACTAGACTATAGAGCCCACTCAAAGCAGCATAACTCATTCATCTCCTCTCATGAATCCCTACTTCTACACTTTGGTTCAGTGATCCTGTATTTTAAGATAAATTTTACTGCCCTAAGTTCTACTATTCTTAGAGTCACCTCTAGAATGCTTCTTTAGCACAGTTTCTTTCTCCTGGAGTTTCCTTGAAATGTCAGGAAATGGTAAGACCCGTCCAACTTATAAGATCTAAATGAGACTCCCTATTCTGAGTTTGAGTAATCGAGCAGAATGCATGTTAATGGGCAGGCACCTGTTGTTAATAATGACAACGATGCCACTTATCAAATATCTGTTCCATTCCAGGCACTGCCCTGGAGATGCACTGACCATGTGTCATTTCACTTGGTCTAAACTTCATACCAGCTCTGCAGATGAGGTGTCATTGGTCCATCACACAGACCATGCACAGATCAAGTGATGTGTTCTTGGCTGCTCACCCAGTAACACCCTCAGTACAATATAAACTGGAGTAGACTGGAGCAGTAGAGAGAAGAGCAAGATGGTGGAAGGAGAAGGTGTGGCTAAAATGAAAGATTAGATTCACAAGCATACAGATGCTCCTGATTTTAGGGGAGATGCTGATAAGCATGAAATGTCCCTTAAAGCATTCAGCCAAAAAGAAGAACACCAAGCAGTTTACAGCGGAAATGAGAACAAATTTGCTCTGCTGTTTACATGGAAGGAAGTCAAGACGTGGGGAAGAGAAAAACTCACTCACTGATTTCTTCTTCTGAGGCCATTTCTTATGATTTTATTATTGTTTTAAAAATCAAAGAAGGAAAATGCCCCTCCTCTCTTTCTCCCTTCCTGCATATATCTACACAGTGACCCTGTGGAGTCTTAATTCCCAAGGTATTTTACAGCCTGAATTATCATTCTAAAGGAAAACACAGTATTACATACACAATCCTTACTACTATCTGGCTAAACATCCTTTAAGAATCACATACACACACACACACAATCCCCCAGGTCATTTGAAATTTCTTTTATTTTCATACACTGGAAATCGGTGATAAAGTGTTATGACCAAGAATTCAGCAGTTGGATTCACTAACTATTTTTTTGAATGTCACTAAGAACACACCAAGGGAAAACTGAATTGTATAATTTGATCACCGGGGTTAATTATTTTCTTTGCTGGCCCTCTAAAGAAGAAATAGATGCAAACTCACAAATATCACACTTATTTTTCTTAGCAGAAGGGAAGCTCTGGGCTGTGATTAAAAAGGCATCATGTTGTTTCCTACAAAATGTGTAATGGGTCTGAACCCATTAATAAAAAATGAATAAAAAAATAACCACACCCATTAACCATGGTAAAAATCCCCTTTTAATTGGGTAGGCAGTTTCCACAGAAATGTATACAGCAAGTTGAAATTACATATAAGTTAAATTGGTGTAGCTTTACTGCTGATAATAGGATATTCTTCACCTAAAGCACTTTCATCCTCCAAACATAGGGAAAAAATGACTTTTAACTCTACAGTCTTTGCTAATTGCACATACCATTTCCCAAACATTAGCCTGTTAGAGATTCTGAGAAAACCTGCAGCGTGTACTTGTTTAATTTAACTTTGTTTGATGTAACATTTCCTAAGTTGAGGGAACACAGAGGACTTCTTGTTTTGTGTTTTTCACTTCTGTTAGAATACTTAATAATAAAAAGACAGTTGGGGGGACGCTGCTGAACAAGAATGTTTAGCCTTCATCTTTACGAGATGCCTCATTTGATGACGCAGTTGCTTCATCTTTAACTTTGTCCATTTTGTTCCTACTGGACTTGTAACCCAAATGTGTTTCACAAGGAGTAACTACCAAAATATTTCAATTGCAATTCAGAACACTTTGTCATGTCTTAATTATAGTGCACTTAAAACTTCATGCGTCGCAATAGCTTTTCGGAACCATAGCAATATAGGTAAAATGAGAAAGAAGACTTGGAATCTGAGGGTTGTGCACAATCTTGTTGTTGTTATTGTTTTTGTGGGTTTTCTTTTGTCACAAGAAGGACTAAATGAATGAGACACTTTTTTTTTTTTTTCCCCACATATTCAACATTTAGGATGAAAACCCAAATTCAATTCTGAGAGAGAAAACTATGCATTTCTTACATATTTCTTAATGCTTAGTCCATGCCAACTAGTATGTAAGATACTGGGGACATGAAAATGACTAAGATACAACCCCTCCCCTTGAGGAACCAATTTGAGTTATACCTAATTACAACTCACATTACGAACTTCTATGGAAGCTGCCTGACCAATGCATTAAGTGTTAATCATGAAATTAACAAGAAGTTACAGAAACACAGGGAAGGATGGGGGCTGCCACATGGGTGCAGGTTGTGTCAGATCTAATGATCAAAGAGCAGTGCACATGCATGACAGAGTGCCAGCTAAAGAGAAAAGCAAGGCAAGAAAAGACAGTCTTTGTGAACTCAAACATTTCCACCCAGGTAGCTGATTGCCCTAGAAGTTCCTCTGTGGCGTTCCGTTTAGCCTGTTCCCATCAAGGTGGCAGACTTCACTCCACACACATATGCCCATAAAAAGCCACTACAACTCAATAATAAAAAGACCAATAACCCAATTAAAAATGGGCAAAGGATCTGAATAGACATTTCTTCAGAAAATATATACAAATGGCCAATAATCCCACGAAAAAATACTCAACATCATTAGTCATCAGGGAAATTTAAATCAAACCTACAATGAGAAACCACCTCATACTCACTAGGCTGGCTAGAATAAAAAAGTCAGCTATTAACAAGTGTTGGTGAGGATGTAGAGAAATAGAAACACTCATACATGGCTGGAGGGAATGTAAAATAGTATAGTAGCTTTGGAAAACAGCCCGGTAGTTACTCAGATGATTAAACATGGAGTTACCATACAACTCAGCAATTCCACTTCTAGGCATATACCCAAGAGAATTAAAAACATAGGTTCATGTCAATGCCACTCTCTCACTTCGCCCCAGCTTACCCTTCCCCCTCCCCATGTCCTCAAGTCCATTCTCTACATCTGCATCTTTATTCTTGTCCTGCCCCTAAGTTCTTCAGAACCATTTTTTTTTTAAGATTCCGTATATATGTGTTAGCATACGGTATTTGTTTTTCTCTTTCTGACTTATTACACTCTGTATGACAGACTCTAGGTCCATCCACCTCACTACAAATTACTCAGTTTTGTTTCTTTTTATGGCTGAGTAATATTCCATTGTATATATGTGCCACATCTTCTTTTTCCATTCATCTGTCAATGGACACTTAGGTTGCTTCCATGTCCTGGCTATTGTAAATAGTGCTGTAATGAACATTGTGGTATATGACTCTTTTTGCAAAATAGATAGCTAGTGGGAAGCAGCCGCATAGCACAGGAAGATCAGCTTGGTGCTTTGTGACCACCTAGAGGGGTGGGATAGGGAGGGTGGGAGAGAGATGCAAGAGGGAGGGGATATGGGGATATATGTATACGTATAGGTGATTCACTTTGTTATACAGTAGAAACTAACACAACATTGTAAAGCAATTATACTCCAATAAAGATGTTAAAAAAAAATAGGCTCACACAAAAACTTGTACACAAATGTTTATATGGAACTATTCATAATAGGCAAAAGGTGGAGATAATGTCCATCAACTAATGAGTGGATGAATAAAACATGATATATCTATACAAATGGAATATTACTTGACCATAGAAGGAATGGAGTACTGATGTATACCACAAGGATGAACCTTGAAAATATTATGCTAAGTTAAAGAAACCAGTCACAAAACACAACATATTCTATGATTTTGTTCATATGAAATGTCCAGAATAGGGAAATCTACAGAGGCAGTAGATTGGTGGTTGCCTAGGGCTGTGGGTAAGGCAGGGAGAAAGAGAGAACAAGAGGACAGGGGAATGACAGCTAAACAGTATGAGGTAATGAAAGTGTTCTAAAATTGGCTGTGGTCAGATGGGTCACACACATCTGCATTACACTGAAACCATTAAATTGTACACTTTAAATGCAAAATTGTATAGTATGTGAATTTTAATGTATGATACTCAATAAAGCTGTTTTTTAAAGCATTAGGTGAGAGAATTACTGTATTTTAAATACACATTTGTTGAGCAAATGAATAAATGAATCAACCAATGTATAGATAGAAACTCCAAATGCTTTAATAGAGTCCACCATTTTAAGACTTGTGTTCTCAAGTTGGTGCTTTTTGCCCTTAGGTACACTGCCACCAAGTGGTAGTGGGACCGTCGGTCTTATAGTGTGAATTTCAGTTGCATGAATATAAGGTATACTCTGGAGGTTTCCTGCTCAGATATACCAGATTATACTAAAGATGAATCCACACCTAAATATGTAAAATTACTGAAATGAGTATACCTAGATATATCAAATAATAAGTCAGAAAAAAAGTTAGAAAGTATATAAGGAAATATCATCTTTCCTCCCTAGTGTTTAAAAATTGGCAAGCACAATTGATGCTAACTCTTGCTAACTTTAATTAAAACACTCCTGTTTAATTTAGTTCGAGTCCTAGCACAGAGTTAAACTCCTTCTGGGATAACGTGTACTTCTGGTACTTCAGGAAAATTTTGGCATGAAATGCCCTTTTGGGCAGCTTTCTACCACTGTCAGCAGTTCTCCTTCTAAACCACAGATGGTCACTTCACCTTGCTGAAATTGTTAGGGCTAATTAAAATCATAGTCTTAGATTGCCTTTTTTAATGCTCTGAATTAGTACATAGCCTTTGCCTTTCCATCTGGGGCCTCTACTTCCTTCCTTATCTGTCCGAGAAAGAAAAAAATTAGATCATAATCATCTCAAGGATAAATGCAAAACACTGTTCAAATTGTTTTATCCAAAGGAAGAGGGAAGGAGAGTAGAGATCCACATAGTAGGCCTGCACATAAATATCTGTATAATAAATAAATAAATCCTACCACTAATCCAACTAGTATTTCCATAACCAGGCATAATTGCAGTCATAATCAAATAATTTTATTACTAACAGCCTGAGTTTACCACTTTTCTTCTTCTAATACCTATATGCATTCCACAGAATCTTCTAAACATCATTTTGGATAGAACTTTTGCATATTCTCATGACAGTGGTGATCTCAGGTGAGGAAATTAATTATGATAAGTAATCAACACAGTGATGGGAAGAAACAGCTAATATATGAATTTTTAAATTTTAATTCTGCCTTACTTTATGCACTTGTATCCTACATTTGGGACCATATCCCTACATGGAAAAACTCTTAACTAACTTCAATATGATCCATCTGGCAATTATCTGTGAAGGATAATCAACATAAACTTACCTAAGGCACAGCTTTTATGACTATGATCATTAAATGTGTATGGGTGAGGGGAGAGTGTCACTGCTAATAAAGGCCAATTATAGGTAGACATGAAATTTAAGGACTGCTATTTAGGCAGAAGCAGTAAATTCAGAAGAACTCCATTCAAACAGTTATACATTGCAATAAAAGAATAAATATTATATTAATTAATATATTTTAGGATAACTATTTTCCATTCATGGCTAAGAACATAAGCCTAAAACCCAACATGGGTGATCCACCAACGAGTTTATAAAGGAGGTGACTGAACACCTTAATGGCAGGTGAATGTGCCACTTACTCTCCAAACAAATGGATGGGTTAATTTTCTGCTTGGCCACCTATCCATGCTGAGAAAGTAGCAGCAAATGATACATATGTTTCACAGAAAATTATAAAACTAAAGCATATATAAAAAATAAAGCCATATCAATTTTTAATTATCATGTTTCCTTCCTTTCCTTTCCTTTCCTTTCCTTACTAGACATATCTGAGAGTTGATGGTGTGTGTCAACATTTACATGCTTGTTGTAGTAAACTGAATTTATAGAGCATACCTAAGAGTTGATTTAGAAAACACAGTTTTTTCATAGTTAATAATGTGTACATATATATATATATATATATATATATATATATAATTAAAATTTGGTCAGATAATTTAATATGATAGGATCTAAAGTGGTACCTTATACTTCAAAATTACTAAATAAAAAGATGATATTGAAGAAATAAGACAAGCAAACACTAAATTTATAAGGATAGTAGAACTACATATAATCAATTGTATAAATGAAGAAATGGGTTTTGATTAATTGCTACTGTAAGAGGAAGTTTTGTTTTTTTGTTTTTTTTTTAACACTCCTGGAAATTGAAGATTGTCCATATTAACAATATGTAAGAAATGTTAGTAATATACTTCTCCATTGTAGCTCATGTCTCTGTAAAACTGATCAAGATTAACAGGTTAATGCATAGAACAACCACCCTTTTTGTAGTAGTATTAGTCTGTGGTTTAAATTACAAAATACCACAGACTGTGTGGCTTAGACAACAGAAAGTTATTTTTTTCTTAGTTCTGGAGGCTGGAAGTCTAAGATCAAGGTGCCAGCAGGGTTTGCTGATGGTGAGACCTGTTTCTGTAGCTTACAGATGATGGCCTTTCTCTGTGTCCTCTCATGGTCTCTTCTGTGTGTGTGCACTGAGAGAGTGATCTGACATTGCTTCCTCTTCTTTTTATTTTTAAAAATTTTTTCCAGCATGTGATCAGCCCACCTGGCAGGAAACCCTTATGCTCATCCACAGGGGTGTGTTGGGGTCATGGTGGGGGGCAGATTCAGGTGTTAGGCAGTGAATGCACGACAGCCCGACTCCCTCCACTGTCTCATACTTGGTCACTGCCACAGTCACTGAAGGCTGTCCTATTTGGAAAGGGACCAGTATGGATCCCCTGAAACCTGCAACCCTTGCAACTTTTCCACTGCCCACATTACCAATGGCCAGGGCACAGGCAGCCTGTAATCACTTCAAACCCAGGGCTGCTGAGACTGGAGACCAGGGTCAGAAGACTACAGCTGTGACCAGGCCCACTCTCATTCTCCTTTTATAAAGCCTCACAGAAATCAGCAATGCACCAGGCACAGAGGGCACTCAATAAACACCAGGTGTGAGGAAGCATCTAAAAGGTGGCGGGAGGGAGGCAGTGTGGGAAAGCTCCAGAGTTTGGAAGGGACATGGTGGTCTACTGCCATACCACCCTGAACGCACCCCATCTCCTCTTCCTCTTCTTATAAAGACATAATTTCTATTGGATAAGGGCCCCACCCTTATGACCTCATTTATCTTAATTACCTACTGAAAGGTCCTCTCTCCAAATACAGTCACAGTGGGGATTAAAACTTCAACATATAAATTTGGGGGAAACAATTCAGTGCATAACAGTGGTGTAGGAAAAAAACAAGAGTCTCGATGGAGAGCTTATGAAATATTTTGATAGAAAGTCAGATAATTTATGTACAATGCACATTCAATTGTATTTCATATATTTAAAACTCAGATGAGCCTGAGAACAAACCAAGAGTTTGAGTGGCCAAGACAAAAAAGACACAGCATCGGTTTTTAAGTTTCTCACAATCCAGCTGGGAAGAAAGAATGACGAGCAGGCCATAGAGGCACAGAGTAAAGTAAAAAACATAAAATGCTTCATGAATTTGGATATCGTCCTTGTGCCACAAACCTAATTTTTTGTCTATGTTTCTAGATATTTCTAAATCTAAATTTAGATTTAAATTTAGGGATTTCTAAATTTCTAAAAAAACTCTCTCTGTGTATTGTTAGGACATCATTATATGATTCCTCCACTATTTGTGAGAATTATGCAGGGACCAGTTGTTGCTATGGACATTTTATAGATGAGAAAAACTGGTTATGAAGAGAATACATGGGATGTTTCAATATTTGTGGCATTTTGTTTCAGTTTGTTTTTGCTTAATCTTTGCAACCATGCTCTAGGCTTTTCATGAGGGCTGGAACAGCATCTTACATTTCTTTATTTCCCGGAGCACCCAAATCTGTTCCTTGCTCTTCTGGAACCCTTCTCTCCCAATTCTCATACCCAAGTAGTCATCAAATCCTATGATGAAGTAATTATCATTCTTTACCAAAGAAGAGACTGAGGATTAGAGAGATAACTAAACAAGATGAAAAGTTGGTAAGCCACAACTCAAAAATCTTTCCATATCTTTCCATTACGCTTAAGATAAAAATCTAACCACGTTAGCAACATAGTCAGGATCTATACCACTTTTCCACTCCACCGTCAGATTCCCTTTGTACCCATAATCACTCCCCCTTCTCCATCCCTTGCTTATCTCTAAACCTTTGCCCACTTCCTTCCCCCTGCCCAGAAGGCTCTCCTTCCACCTCTCCTCCCAATGTCCTAGCCCCAACTCCCATTCTTTCACCTTTGTTGAACTCTTTATTCAGGGTCCCACACCTCCCTCTCTCCCAACTGTTCTTTGACTTTTTTAGTAATTGCCTACTTCTTGTCTGTTTACCTAACTAGTCTTTGAGGCCTGGATCTGTGTCATATGTCTCTCTATGCCCAAAGAGTACTTGAAAGAGTATACAAGAGACACCCAACAGTTGGGTGCTACTTTACTACTAACACTGTGGCTCAGTTGTCTACCTGGGACTAGAAACTGTAATTGGTTGGCTCATTATATATACCCAGCCACCTCTTTTATTGTCCAATAGCAATTTCAGAAGAAAGTGAGCTACTAATGTGGACTTTTCTATCCCACGACATTACAGAATTATATTTTTTAAACAGGGGTCTTTAACTTCCCCCATGTATCTTAATCTGCTCTCAACTCACGTTTAAGATGGTTTTTCTAAAACTTTCTGAATAGCTTTGTCTATGATCTAATTATTTGCAAAATCGATACATTATTTAATGGTTAAGATAACCATAAGCATTTGAGAGAATATGGGACTAGATTTTGAAGAGAAATTTTCTTAGAAATAGAGAATATGTGTATATTATGTGTATGCATGTACATATACATATGTATATATGTATATATACATGTATATATATTATATATTTTGAAATATAATTTAATATTCTGAATCCACCACCATTAGGCTTAAAGAACATATCTGTGTAAGGCGAATATGCTCAGGTCGGTAGAGAAAGCCCTTCTGAACACATTCCTAAAGGGTGACACATGGATCCCAGCCCCTTAAGGAGGAGTTTCAGGCAGGGGTAATACCTGTCTCAAAGGACTTCTTTTCAAAGGTGTTTACTTGGGAGAAGCATAAACTCAAACACCAGATGAAGTAACACGTGCCACTTGTCCGGTGGAAGATATGAACTCTTAGGTTTCGCTTCAAGTTTTCAATCATGTGTAAAAGACCGACCCAGTAGAATTACTTGTGTCCTACAAAGCCAGTTTGTGACACTTCTAGCCAACATTTCTCTAGAAAGTTGATAAGGCAAATAACTGAGAAAACCTACACACAAAGGTCAACTTTTTTTTTTTTTTTTTTTTTTTTTTAAGAGATTTACTTTTTTTTTTTTTTTTTTTAAATTTTATTTATTTATTTATTTATTTTTGGCTGTGTTGGGTCTTCGGTTCGTGCGAGGGCTTTCTCTAGTTACGGCAAGTGGGGGCCACTCTTCATCGCGGTGCGGGGACCGCTCTTCAACGCGGTGCGCGGGCCTTTCACTATCGCGGCCCCTCCCGTTGCGGGGCACAGGCTCCAGACGCGCAGGCTCAGTAGTTGTGGCTCACGGGCCCAGCTGCTCCGTGGCATGTGGGATCTTCCCAGACCAGGGCTCGAACCCGTGTCCCCTGCATTAGCAGGCAGATTCTCAACCACTGCGCCACCAGGGAAGCCCAAAAGGTCAACTTTTAATAGTATATTGCTTGTATTGCTACAGACTGCTTTAAAAGGAATTCTAGAATCTTTTCTGGAAAATTCAAAAATACTTTCATTTTCTCATTGATGTTAGACCTAATGGCTTTTACTGAAGAGTGAACTTTCCACCCATCTCATTCTGAGTGCATATGGACAAGGGTGCACAGGCTTTGTCCAAGGTCAAGCACTTTATTGGTTAAAGATCAAATACCTCTTTAACATATGCATTTCTGCATTGCTTTGGACAATGAATCAATTGAGACCTAAGGCAGTGGTAAATCTCCTGAATGCTTATTAAGTGTTGTCTTGATGTGTGCAGGGAGGTGTGCGTGAGGGTAACGGGTAGATGGAGAAAAGGATGTATTTATGTTCAGAAATGGTGATTATAGCTCTTGAGCCAGAAACCTAGACATTTTAAAAATAAGAATTGACAGAATACCATTCTTTAGATCCTTGTTAAAAACTAGAGTTTAAAAAAATAACCATGGCTTTAGTGATTTAAACAAAATATAAGCTGGCAACGGTATTCAAAGAGCCTCCCTCTGTATCCTCATCTCCACATTTCTCCTGTCACCATTGGTTTAGGCTCTATCTTTTATGAAAGCAGAGACTATCAACTCTTCACAGCTTCACAGATCCCATGTTTACATGCAATATGGAAAAAAAAAAACCTTACTCAGAAGTCATGAAGGTACCTGACTATGAATTTGTAACTATATTGCAAGGGCATAAAGCCAGACTTCAAACCTTTGTGTAGCCTTTCTGGAACCCAGTGCAATGCATGTACTCAAAAGAGGTCTACCAATACTGTATTGATGGTTATTCTTATAGGTCAGAAACATTATATAAATGGTTATTATTAACCATACATTTATTTATTTTTTATTTATTTCAGACAAGGTTGCCCTTAATCTCATCTAATATAGATTTCTTCAATAGGTTTACATATTATGGAACTTTCCATTTTCATTTTAGAATGTAAATGCTTTAAATGATATTTAACGGACATTAACTCTGAAACTCTTGAGGAAGACCACAGAATTTCTCTTTATCTTGTTGTATATAAAATTATATCCTACTTGAATAGTCTGTTAGTTCATGCCGGTTCACACTCAAAGGCAATCTAAGTGCAAGAAAGAACCATGAGTTAAAAGACAAAACAAGAGTCTGATAAAATCCATGATTAAAGCACAAGCTTGGATTTCTTGTGGAATTTTATCTTATGAAGAATTTAAATTACACTTAAATTCTTAAAAATGATGAAAACCAAATGTAAGTAACACTGATAATGAAGGTATTTCTTTCCTTAAAAAAAGTAATAAATTCTATTTTCCATATGAACTCAGTCCTGCAGGACGAACTTAAGCTTATATCAGGATAGTCAAAGACTATATCAAAGATTTTGCTATATCAACACTTATTTTAAAGCCTGGGCAGAATAGTTAAAACAGTGTTACAACCACATCCTAAATTAAACCATACCTTCTACAATAGTTATAAGTCATATTAAGTCTGTGGGAAATCCTTAAAATGTATACACAGTTACCAAGAGAATTCAAGAAAGAAAGGAAGGAAGGAGGAGGGAAAACCAAGATACAAACGCTGCTCTATCTATATTTAAAATTTAATAATGCCTCTAATTTACATATTCAACATGTAATCTATAACTAGATTTTTAGAAATAGAATGGTTCATTTAGAATAAAAATGGAAGTCTAAAGGCAACAAATCCAGCAGCCATAAAGAGAAAGACGTGGTACCCTATATAAAACTTAAAACCAAACCCAAAACAACAACAAAATATACACACACAGAGCATATAGAGCATTATTACTGTTCTCCTACATAAAGAGTTCCTGCAAATAAACAAGATAAAGATGACTATTTCAATAAATTTATGAAGATCAAAAAAGAGTGATAGCAAGTCACAAAATATAAAATGCAAATATCCAGTAAAACTATAAAAATAATCTGAATTTTATAGGGATGCAAATTAGAACAAAGAGACTCAATTTTATAAAATTGTTAGATAGGCAAATAATAGAAAAGTGCACCCTTGTGAGGGGTAAACTCTTGCACTGCTGGTGAGAGTATAAACTTTTCTTTGATAATTTTCCTCAGGATATAAGCAAATAAATGACAAAAATATATAAGGATAAATTAGCGTTTGCTGTTTTAAAAAATAAAATTTTGAAACAAGATAATGCTCAACAATCAAGGACTGGAGAACATATATATGTGCACAGTAACACACAGAGGAAGATGCCATGAATGTCAAAATATGTGCATATATGTACGTCTATACACATATTTCTTGGCTAGTTTATCCTTAGAAATCAGTATTTATATACATTTGACTTAGATATCAATGAAGCATTACATGTCTCAATATGTGCATTAATTTGGTATAAAATTAGACCTCAGGCGTTTGCAGTTAGAGGTTTAGCTCTGATCACCACAAATTCTAGCTCATTCCATAACCACGTTTGCCTTACAATCAATCAGTAATACACATTACAAGGTTATTTCTATGGTAGCTGTTCTGTTACTGTACTTTGATGTTACAAATGTGAAAGTTCTTTGTTTCACAAAAAAACTTCCATATAAAATAAGAGTAAATTAAATTGTTGCCATTTTAAAGTTAGCTGATATTTTAGTTAGAATAATGCTACCTCTAAAACCAAATAATTAGAGTCCTTTGCCTATTCTTAGTTTAATATTTACAGTTTGATCAAAGAACAAACAACTCCATTGCCTCACTCATCGTATATGTTATTACCCTGTGTGCAGATGAAAGCATTTTCTGAATAAACTTTAAAGCAAAACCCAAACTTTAAAGCAAAATGGACAGCATAATAATATTATGATATAGGTTAGCAGGTGTAATCAGTATACCACACCTTTTCATTCCTACTGAATAACTTCTTAAGAAGCCTATGATTTTACCTGGACTCTTTAAATGGTAAAAAGATTTATTCCAGAGGAAAAAATTCAAAGACCGATAAACAAGTTTTTGGTGTTGTTACAGAAAAAATCAATTGAAATTCAAATGTTAAGGCACTTTCTGTAAACTACATGATTCAAATGAAACTGGCTAAAAGAAACCTGGTGGATAATAAAACATTTTGTTTGACTGAGGAGCTACCGCATATAAGAATTATTTATTTGCAGTGACCACACAGTGTCCCTACCTATCTCAATTTAATGAACTTACATTTATTTAAATTAGATTCTTGCTATGCAGGTTTTCTTTAGATGTATTTGATTTTAATGGGTCACTTTCAACATAACATCTATAGCATTTCCATATTAACTGAACAATTTTACCAACACATCTGAGTTTAATGTCAGAAACCCTGTCATCTCAAATGACATTTAACTTTTCTACTCAAGTGCCTATTTTTTTATACAATTTCTCTCATTCATTTCTTCATTTATTTCCCCCAGATATTTTGGAACCTCTCATTTGCTATTTACCCCTTTTGTTAGATAATCATTTTTGGTAAGTTTCAGTTATGTAATGGGAATAATTAGACTAAGAGTGATCTATCTGGATTTTAATCAATGAGCAAGTATTCAAATACTACATTTAACCTCTGTGCAACTAATCAACGTAGAGCAAGCATATGTGTGGAGTATTGGGGCTTTGCAATTTCACACTAATAAACATAGGAAGCAATTTGGTGATAAGCATTTATAGCATCACGGTGATATATTTTGAAGGGTACAATGTAAACTCATCTCAAGCCGTTAACTTACCCAAGACTGTGAGCTCTGCAGAGGCACTAATATTCTCATTCTTATATGTGACAACACAGGTGTAAGTTCCACTGTCATCATCTGTCACATTGGAGATAAGCAAGTTGCTTCCACCCAATAAAGAATACTTTCTGGACCTGTAAGACAGAAGACATATGACATTAGAGAGTAGATTTACATATATCTATATCAGGCAAGGTATTCAAAGATTTAACTGAACTCCACAAAAGCTCGATTTATAAAACTGGAGAAAAAACTCTATTTCAGGGGAGCTTGATAACACTGCATTTATGTTCAAAAATCCCTTCAAGGTAAACCACTCCCTTCGGAATACTGTGTGCTGTGATCAAACAAATGAAGTAGATTAAACTTGGAACTAATGTTAGTACTGAAAAGAAACTTAAAGATAATTTGGCTCACTTTGGATTTGAGAACCGCTGGTCCAGAGAAGTAATTACTCACAGTGGAAGTCCATGTCCTATGTCCTGACATCCAATTTAGTAATCTTTGTACAAAGTCACACGTCATAGTGCACTGTGCATGCCTGACCATATTCAGAGAACACATCTTCACATGCTGAAGCTCCAACCGGATTTATTGCATATTTCAGTATTCTCAGAAGTATTGTGATACCATACCATGTATTGTTGTTATATAAATAAATACTGAAGGTAGATGAAACGTAAAGATAAACTTATTGCCTATGAACCTATCTTACCATAGAATATAAATGTTCTATTTAGAACACCAGATCTCAAAATCAATGAAATTAATTTCTTAAGTGAAATCTAATCCATTCTCATCAAAATGTTTCAGACTCAGTATTCCATTCTATTAAGAGTTTACTTTCTAAGTATGCCTTAATATTAATGTCCAGTAATTTAAAGCCAGCCAAATTCTTCTGTCTTATCTTGAATATTTGTTATAGCTGGGATGGTGAGAGATATAATCAGAGCTAAAAAAACAAAAAACAAAAAACTGCACAGACCCTATCATGGCATGTTATACATTCAAATGCAGAAAGTTGGTTTCTTAAGAAGTATTTCACTCTCTACACCACTTCTTCAGGATGAGATCCTCCAAAGTATCTTTGCTGAAGCCTCTGTGGTTAGGATCATCTCAAGAGCAACACTGACTTTCTAAATTTCCTTTTAGAATTGATCTCATGGATTTTGACTCTGTTCCCCATTCCTTTATCCCAGTGGGTATGTGTCTTTTATATACTGTCTAATGCCAAGGAATGTGGAAAGAATATTCAATTATTATCAAAAACCCTAGTATTACTAGGTACTTACATCAAATTAGAGAAAGATAAATAGTAACATATACTTCACAGAACTCCTAAATGTATAATACCTGAGTTGGATGACTTCCTCTCCTCGTAGCCAGGTAAAACTTGGGGGAGGATATCCAGAAACACAACACTCCAGGATAGCATCTTTTCCTTCAATGGCTACTACATTTGATGGTCTCTGCAGAAAATACAGTTGCCTATGCAGTCCTGGGTCTGTGGAAAAAAGCACAGGGCCACATCTTTTATGAAAAATATTGCGAAGAAAAATGATGTATCTGGAACTTTTTTTTGTTTTGTTTTTCTAACAAGACACTGTGATGAAGAGGAATGAAAGAAACATGGAAAGATGCCAATGAAACTTATAAAATAGACTCCTAGAAGTCTTTCCATGCCTAGTTTCTAGGATTAGGATATTAGAATAGTCTTATCTGTTGTTGACATCATGGTATAAGGCAAAGGGAAAAAGCTTGAGACTACAAGTCACTCGTGTGGGCTACAGGCCTTGTTGACTTATTGTCATCAAAGAACAAGACAGTATCAGTACCTGTTTGATATTTTCAGTGTGCCTGCCACTAATACCTATTCCACTTCCTTCTGCTTTGTTTATTGCTTCCGTGGTTTGGGAAGTAAGATTAGAAAAACATGTTAGAATTGTGTTAAAAATCTGTTGTTTTCAAAATGAAAGTTTCTTTTTTTTTATAACAAAAAGTTTGTTTTTTTATAACAATAAGCTATAAACAATAAGTTATGAAGGTTTAATTTAGGCTGTTTTCAACTTAATGAGTTAAATGGAATTAGCATATAATCTTTCATTTTGCAAACTCAAAGCAATCTTGAAGCAAAGAAAATGAGGCAAAGAAATCTTCAAAACCAGGATTGGGGTGGCTGAAGAAATGCCAAAGGAGGTTAAACCTAACTAGGTCCTACTGGGGGCCGTGGGTGATCAGAGAGGAAGTGAGGTGGGAGGAGACCTGGGACACGTTTTAACATTGCTGTTAATCTTCCTTGGTTGGACCCAAGTCCACACAGGTTGATCACAGATGAATAAAAGAATACCAGTTCTCCAGTTAATAGTTGGGAGAGTAATTGTCATCTAAAATACTCTTTGTGTGAAGAAAGAGAAATTCACGCTTTCTCAGTCTTGTCACATCCGTTTCTGGTTGATAACAGCAACAAAAATAAATATTCTTCACAACGAAAACATTGAAAGAATTTTCAAAATGTGTTAATCTTTATAAAACCAATATTGTAGATAAAGTGTCTCAAAATTTTTCAAAATTGCTGCCAGTTTGTTTAATAATCCTTCATGAAAGTGACTTTTCAAATCAAATGAAAATGTTTCGAAGGAAAATGTTGCTTAAAAATGAAATCCCTGATGTGGAGAAAAGGGAACCCTCCTGCATTGTTGGTGGGAATGTAAATTGGTGCAGCCACTATGGAGAACAATAAGGAGTTTCCTCAAAAAACTAAAAATAGAGTTGTCATATGATCCAGCAATCTCACTCCTGGGCATACATCCAGACAAAAGTATAATTCAAAAAGATACATGCACCCCTGTGTTTACAGCAGCACTATTCACAATAGCCAAGGCATGGAAAACAACCTAAATTTCCATTGACAGATGAATGGATAAAGAAGATGTGGTACATATATATAACAGAATACTACTCAGCCATAAAGTAGAATGAAATAATGCCATTGCAGCAACATGGATGGACCTAGAGATTATCATACTAAGTGAAGTAAGTCAGACAGATAAAGACAAATACCATATATCACTTACATGTAGAATCTAAAATATGACACAAATGAACTTATCTAGAAAACAGAAACAGACTCACAGACATAGAGAACAGATTTCTGGTTGCCAAGTGGGAGGGATGGATTGGGAGTTTGGGATTAGCAGATGCAAACTATTATATATAGAATGGATAAACAACAAGTCCTGCTGTATAGTACAGGGGACTATATTCAATGTCCTGTGATAAACCATAATGGAAAAAATATGAAAAATAATGTATATATACGTATACCTGAATCACTTTGCTCTGTAGCAGAAATTAACACAGTGTAAATCAACTATACTTCAATAAAATAAATTTAAAAAAATAAAATAAAATCCCTGAAATGGACAGGTTCACAAAAGGTGCATTAATAAATAGCTATCTTTATAATGGAGGCTTATTCATGAAATGTTTCAGCTACATATACTGTATAATACTACATTATTATAGAAAACATCAAATAAAACCTATATAATTTTATCTTCTAGCTATAAGAAAATAGGCCTGGGACCTATGTGTAATACTACTTATTCATCCATGGAAGAGCCAAAATTTCAACTCAATTATATTTTCTTTTGTCAGAAAATCATGTAACACAAAATGGTTATTTTTTTAAAAAATATTTTTATATTTTATTTTAATTTACAAAAGATGAACGAATAGTACAGAGTTCCCACATACTAGTTTCCCCATCCCTGGCATTCAGTTTCTCCTACTATTAACACCTTACATGAGGGTGGTACATTTGTTACAATGAATAAAGTGATATTGATACATTATTATTAACTCAAGTCCATAGTGTACCTTAAGGTTCACTCTTTGTGTTGTCTAATTCTATGGATTTTGTCAATGCATAACATCATATATCTAATATTACTGTAGCATATAGAATAGTCCCACCACCCTAAACAAAATCCCCTGAGCTTCACTTATTCATCTCTTCCCCACCACCTACATCTCAAACTGCGGGCAATCACGGGTGGTTTTACTATTCCTATAGTAGAGCCTTTTCCAGAATATCATATAGTTGGAATTATATAGTATATAGACTTTTCAGATTGATTTCTTTCACCTAGCAATTATGCATTTGGGGTTCCTCCATGTCTTTTTGTAGTTTGATAGCTTATTTATTTTTATTGCTGGATATTTTTCTATTGTACCAAAGTTTCTTTATTCATTCACCTATTGAAAGATACCTTGATTGCTTCCAGGTTTGGTAACTATGAACAATCTGCTATAAATGTCCATGTGCAGATTTTTTTCTAGACAGAACTTTACAACTTAATTCAGTAAATACCTTGGAGCATGATTACTAGATTATATGGTAAAACTATGTTTACCTTTGTGAGAAACTCCCCAACTCTCTTCCAAAGTGGTTCTGCAATTTTACATTCCTATCAGCAATGCATGAGTGTTTCTGTTGCTCATCCTCATAAGCATTTACTATGGTCATTTTTATTTTTTTTTATTTTAGCCATATTAATAGATATTCAGTTGAATCTTATAGTTGTTTTAACTTGCAATTCCCCAATGACATAAGACACTGAGCACATTTCATATGCTTAGTTTCTATCTGTATATCTTGCTTAGGTGTCTGTTAAGATCTTTTGCCAATTTTTAAAATTGGTTTGTTTTCTTACGGTTGAAATTCAAGCATTTGTTGTATATTTTGGATACAAGTCCTTTATCCAAATGTGTACTTTGCAAATACTTTCTTAGTCTGTGGCTTGTTATTCTCTTAGCATAGTCTTTTACAGAGCAGAAAGTACTAATTTTCACAAAGTCCAACTTATTCTCATAACATTATCTTTTACAGAGCAAGAAGTACTAATTTTCACAAAGTCCAACTTTCATGGATTATTTTATAGGCAATGTATCTAAAAATTCATTGTCAAACCTAAGATCACCTAGGTTTTTTCCTGCATTTTAGAAGCTTTTTCTTAATAGTTTTGTGCTTTATGTTTAAGTCTATCATCCAATTGGAGGTTTCGTGGGTTTTTTTTTACGAAAGGTATAAGGCCTGTGTCTAGATTGGTTGACTATATTTCTGTGGGTCTATTTCTGAGAGCTCTGATTTTTCCATTGATCTATTTCCCTATTATTTTGACAATATAACAATATCTTGACTACTGCAGCTTTATCATGAGTTACCGTCAGACAGAGTGAATCCTCTTTCTTCTTTAGTATTGTATTCACTATTCTGATTCTCTTGTCTTTCCACGTAAATTTTAGAATCAGCTTATTGATATACACAGAATGATGAGATTTTGTCTTTATCTTAAAATATTAATAGTTCAGGCATCACTGGGCTCAGTGCCAGGAAAGAAGCATCTGCTATTTCTAGACAGAGTATATATATTCTAGATTACTTCAAGCTCAGCCTGGTCCATTTCAGTTACGTTTATTATCTTTGCTCCTCCATAGACATTGGAACCTGATCATATGTGTCACCCTGATCATACACATGGAAATGTCAGCTTTTGGCAGAGAAATCTGGTTCCATTTCTCCAAAGATATTTCTCTGTAATTATCCAATCTAATAAATTCTAATATTATGGAAGTTCCCCCCAAAAGCTAATGGAAATGGTCTTTAATAGTAAATAGTTCATATGTTTCACAACACTGTGACAGATTCAATATGATCACAAATTGTTTGAGCTCCTTCAGTCCAGAGTTGAGGGTCTACTTCCCTATTGTTTAAATCTGGCCTGGCCCCGTGTCTTGCTTTGACCAATAGATTGTGTTGGGAATTACACTGATGAGTTCTGGACACAAGGCTTCAAGAGGCCGTACAAGTTTCTGCCATGGGTCTTTATGAAACGACCATGTTGGTCTAGCCAACTGGAGGATGAGAAGGCACATGCAGGATGACTGAGTTTCCCAGGCAAAACCAGCACCAACTGACAGACATGTGAGTGAGGCCGTCTTAACACTCCCACCTCGGTCAAATATGCCTGAGTGAATCAAAGTGAAACCAAAAGAGGAACAGCTGAGATAAACTGCAGAACTATAAGAGATAAAAATTTAAGTCACTACATTTTGGAATGGTTTGTTATACAGCAATAGAGAACTGAAATATACACATGAATGAAAACAAAACAAATCCATCCCAGCTATTTAAAGTATTTAAAATACCAAGTAACCTTTTTGGTTGCTGTTATTTTTAGTTTGACTTTTGGTTTCTGTTTTTTGTTTTGTTTTTTTTTTTTTTCACTATTAGGGTGATTCTGGCTATTTAAAGAAACATGATTAATCTTGATGTATCCCTTATTTTTCTCCATTAAAATGTGATTTTTTTTTTTAGAAGAATGTCAAGAAAATGTATTTAAGTTCTAAAATGGGGAGGACAGAGATACTATTGCCAAGGTTACGTTTGTATGATAAAATTGTGGGTAGTTTTTATTTCCATCTTTGGATTTTTCTGTGTTTTCTAAATTTTTTTAATAAGAACATATTTTTTTTAGAGTAAAGAGTTATTTTAAACTCTGGTGTTGCAAAGTGGATGGAAATTATACGAGAAACAAAGAAATTATAAAAGCTAATGACTAAAACACAAGGCAAATATTGAAGAGCAAATGAAAATTCTCCCTCCAGGCTCCATAATAATATAGATGATAAAGCCCTGGGAGGAGTGAACTTAAGATCCTAGGTCATGACTTTTGTTGACTAAATTGATTTTAATTGAACTATGATGGAATTAGCAATTATTCATAAAAATAATTTTTGGTCTTGCTACATGGCCACTGATTATTCAGAACCAAATGGAGTTACTCAGCTAATACGAATATGAAAAAAATTCAGTTAAATAATAAACATGATTTCATCAAGGAATGGCATATAATACCAGTCTGAAATGTTCTATTTCATAAATTTGTGATAGGTACACAAATGGTCATTTTATTTTTATTCTTCAAACTGACATATGTTTCATATACTTTTATGCATGTGTAATATGTTTTACAATTAAAAGACAGGAGGGATATGCAAGGGTGGATTCTAGAAAACATATTTGGCAATAGCTTTAAAATCAAACCAGAAAAAAATGATTTTTCTTCTAATGTAAATTTTTATATTAAAAATTTCAAAAGCAGACCTCTTTCATATGATGCTCATGGAAGTGAATGCACACACTGTCACAACTATGTTTTCTAAATGGATTATGAGCAGTCATGATTTGCTTGGACTAAAATCCAGTTTAGCTTTTTCTTGTTGGGAGGTAAACGTTAGCCTGATTCTCTGATCTGGTCTCACTGTCATGCTAGTAGAGGTACAGCTAATCCTCCTCACAGACGAAGAGGGTGGTACATAAATAAAGAGAAAGCAGTCATTACAGTGATGCAGATCTTTGACATACACAGATCCCATTAAAGTCTAGCAACACCTTATGGCAACATGCTGCTTTTACTTATGCTTTTCTTTCTTTTTTCCTTCCTCCTTTTCTCCTTTCCTCCCTTCCTCCTTCCTTTCTAACTTTTTAAAAAGTAAATTTGGCCTACTTTGGCTTAATCTATTATCTGAGTTAGAGAGGACTGATCTACAATCATCAGGAAAATGAATAATAATGTAAACAGTGGATCTCAACCTGTTTGGTCTCAGGAACCATTTGTATTCTTACAAATTATTGAGGCACCCAAAGAGCTTTCGTTTATGTCGGTTATAGATATAAATAGTTACCATATTAAAAATCAAAACAGAGATTAAAATATTTTTACTAAATATTCACACCTCACAAAAAATAGTATTTAAAAAAATAACTATACTTTCCAAAATAAAATTATTAGTAGTACCTTTTATTTCTGTACATTTTTAATGTGCCTTAAAGGAAATAACTAGATTGTGTCACTTTCTGCATTCACTTTGTTCTGATATGCTGATTTGGATGAATTACATGAAAATAATCTGACCTCAAATAGATATGTAGTTGGAAAAGGGAGGTGTATTTTTAATAGCCTTTTCAGGGAATTGTAGATTTTATCTTTTAAGACTGCACCAAAACTCAATAAGTAGTTTCCTGAAAGTTAGTTTTAATGTGAAATCTGACACCATATCAATAAAGATTTTGTGTTATGTTATATAAAAATCCATTGGTCTATCTTGCATTTTGAAAATATTTTTTGCCCACGCTTGATTTAGTCACATCAATCAATGGTCATTTGGAATGGTACACTGAATGGGACATATCTTCCAAATGTTGACACATTTCATTATACATTATCACAAAATCTCATTTGTTACTATCACCACCAATCCCATCAGAAAGGCCTTTTAATACTGCAAAGCTGTCAAGATCCCCGTGGCAGATACAAGATTTCCAAATTTCTAATTTTGTCTTAAAAGCATGAACTTCATCCTTGGGAGCAAATACTATTTTCCTTGCACTGACTGACTCACTTCGTTCATTTTTGAGAAA